>NC_044031.1:721460283-721755260 GCF_901765095.1 Microcaecilia unicolor
CCTGCAATATTTGCAAATTGAAGATTGGGGTTTAAAGGAGGAACTGTAAGTTTGTGATAGGCTGATATCCTTAATACTTTAGCAAGTTTTAAATTACGGAAAAACTCAAAAAACACTAAGATGGAGTCAGCAGTCCAGCAGCGAGAGGGGTGCTATCCAGTCTTTTGCATTGAGTGTCACATGTATGATTATCTCCCAATTGGTGAGGTGTCATATGTGTGTGCCCGATGCAAAGAGCTCCTAGCTCTCAGAGAACGTGTCCGTTCTCTTGAGGCTAGAGTAGCAGACTTGATGGAGCTGAGGGAGACAGAGAGGTACATAGAGGAGACCTACAGGGATGTTGTAGAGAAGTCCCACCTCCAGTCAGGTAGCCCCTGTGCTACCTTGGAGGAGGGAGGTCTCCTAGAAGGAGAGCATCACCCTGGTGAAGTAGGAAGTACTCCTGTAGCCAGGACCTGCCCACCAGGGGATGTATTATCCTTTCGCACCGAGGATATATCTCCAAATGTTGCCCGGGAGGGAAAGGTTAGGACAGCTGTTGTACTTGGTGATTCGATCATTAGGCATATAGATAGCTGGGTGGCTGGTGGACGTGAGGATCGCCTGGTGACTTGCCTGCCTGGTGCGAAGGTGGCGGACCTCACGCGTCACCTAGATAGGATTTTATATAGTGCTGGGGAGGAGACGGCTGTCTTGGTACATGTGGGTACTAATGACATAGGAAAATGTGGGAGAGAGGTTCTGGAAGCAAAATTTAGGCTCTTAGGTAGAAAGCTGAAATCCAGATCCTCCAGGGTAGCATTTTCTGAAATGCTACCTGTGCCACGTGCAGGGCCCAAGAGACAGGCAGAGCTCCAGAGTCTCAATGCGTGGATGAGACGATGGTGCAGGGAGGAGGGCTTTAGATTTGTTAGGAACTGGGCAACATTCTGGGGAAGGGGGAGCCTATTCCGAAAGGATGGGCTCCATCTTAACCAGAGTGGGACCAGGCTGCTGGCATCGGCGTTTAAGAAGGAGATAGAGCAGCTTTTAAACTAGAAATGGGGGGAAGGCCGACAGTCGCTCAAAAGAGCATGGTTCGGGATAAGGTATCTTTCAAAGATATCACCATAACAGGGAAGATAGAGTATCCTGATAGTGAGGTTGTAAAAGAGATTGTAGTAGATCGGGTATCTTTAAATAACAATAAAAATCAGACAAAAGATTGCCAATTAATACTGTCAAGTACTAAGCATGATGTACTTAGGAACAACAAACATAGTTTGAAATGTCTATATGCGAATGCCAGGAGCCTAAGAAATAAGATGGGGGAGTTAGAATATATTGCACTAAATGAAAAATTAGATATAATAGGCATCTCTGAGACCTGGTGGAAGGAGGATAACCAGTGGGACACTGTCATACCGGGGTACAAATTATATCGTAGTGATAGGGTGAATCGGATTGGTGGAGGGGTAGCATTGTATATTAACGAGAGCCTTGAATCAAATAGATTGAAAATTCTGCAGGAAACAAAACACTCCTTGGAATCACTGTGGATTGAAATTCCATGTGCAAAGGGGAAAAGGATAGTGATAGGAGTGTACTACCGTCCGCCTGGCCAGGACGAACAGACGGATGCGGAAATGTTAAAGGAAATCAGGGACGCAAACAAACTGGGCAACACAATAATAATGGGGGATTTCAATTACCCGCATATAGACTGGGTTAATGTAACATCTGTACACGCAAGGGACATAAGATTTCTTGATGAAATCAAGGACAGCTTCATGGAACAGCTAGTTCAGGAGCCGACAAGAGAAGGAAAAATACTAGACTTAGTCCTTAGTGGTGCTCATGATCTAGTGCAGGGGGTAACGATACGAGGGCCGCTTGATAACAGTGATCATAATATGATCGGTTTTGATATTGGCATTGAAGGAAGTGAAACTAGGAAATCAAGTACGCTAGCGTTTAACTATAGAAAAGGTGATTACGACAAAATGAGAAAAATGGTGAAAAAAGACTGAAAGGAGCAGCTCGCAGAGTAAAAAACTTGCATGAGGCGTGGATGCTGTTTAAAAACACCATCCTGGAGGTTCAGGACAAATATATTCCACGTATTAGAAAAAAGGGAAAAAAGACTAAACGTCAGCCGGCGTGGCTAAACAGTAAGATAAAGGAAATCATTAGAGCCAAAAAACAATCCTTCAGAAAGTGGAGAAGAGAACCAACTGAAAGTAACAGGATAGATCATAAGGAATGCCAAGCCAAATGCAAAGCGGAGATAAGGAGGGCAAAAAAGGACTTTGAGAAGAAATTAGCGTTGGAAGCAAAAATACATAGTAAAAATTTTTTTAGATACATTAAAAGCAGGAAACCGGCCAAAGAGTCGGTTGGGCCGCTGGACGAAAATGGTGTTAAAGGGGCGATCAAGGAGGACAAAGCCGTAGCGGAGAAATTAAATGAATTCTTTGCTTCGGTCTTCACCGAGGAGGATTTGGGGGGGACACCGGTGCCGGAAAGAATATTTGAAGCGGGGGAGTCGGAGAAACTAAACAAATTCTCTGTAACCTTGGAGGATGTAATGGGTCAGTTCAGCAAGCTGAAGAGTAGTAAATCACCGGGACCTGATGGTATTCATCCCAGAGTATTAATAGAACTAAAAAATGAACTTGCGGAGCTACTGTTAGAAATATGCAATCTGTCCCTAAAATCGAGTGTAGTACCGGAAGACTGGAGGGTAGCCAATGTTACTCCGATTTTTAAGAAGGTTTCCAGAGGAGATCCGGGAAATTATAGACCGGTGAGTCTGACGTCGGTGCCGGGCAAGATGGTGGAGGCTATTATTAAGAATAAAATTGCAGAGCATATACAAAAACATGGACTGATGAGACAAAGTCAGCACGGATTTAGTGAAGGGAAGTCTTGCCTCACCAATCTAATGCATTTTTTGAGGGGGTAAGCAAACATGTGGACAATGGGGAGCCGGTTGATATTGTATATCTGGATTTTCAGAAGGCGTTTGACAAAGTGCCGCACGAAAGACTCCTGAAGAAATTGCAGAGTCATGGAATCGGAGGTAGGGTACTATTATGGATTAAGAACTGGTTGAAAGATAGGAAGCAGAGAGTAGGATTGCGTGGCCAGTATTCTCAGTGGAGGAGGGTAGTTAGTGGGGTCCCGCAGGGGTCTGTGCTGGGTCCGTTGCTTTTTAATGTATTTATAAATGACCTAGAGATGGGAATAACTAGTGAGGTAATTAAATTCGCCGATGACACAAAATTATTCAGGGTCGTCAAGTCGCAGGAGGAATGTGAACGATTACAGGAGGACCTTGCGAGACTGGGAGAATGGGCGTGCAAGTGGCAGATGAAGTTCAATGTTGACAAGTGCAAAGTGATGCATGTGGGTAAGAGGAACCCGAATTATAGCTACGTCTTGCAAGGTTCCACGTTAGGAGTTACGGATCAAGAAAGGGATCTGGGTGTCGTCGTCGATGATACGCTGAAACCTTCTGCTCAGTGTGCTGCTGCGGCTAGGAAAGCGAATAGAATGTTGGGTGTTATTAGGAAGGGTATGGAGTCCAGGTGTGCGGATGTTATAATGCCGTTGTATCGCTCCATGGTGCGACCGCACCTGGAGTATTGTGTTCAGTACTGGTCTCCGTATCTCAAAAAAGATATAGTAGAATTGGAAAAAGTACAGCGAAGGGCGACGAAAATGATAGTGGGGATGGGACGACTTTCCTATGAAGAGAGGCTGAGAAGGCTAGGGCTTTTCAGCTTGGAGAAGAGACGGCTGAGGGGAGATATGATAGAAGTGTATAAAATAATGAGTGGAATGGATCGGGTGGATGTGAAGCGACTGTTCACGCTATCCAAAAATACTAGGACTAGAGGGCATGAGATGAAGCTACAGTGTGGTAAATTTAAAACGAATCGGAGAAAATTTTTCTTCACCCAACGTGTAATTAGACTCTGGAATTCGTTGCCGGAGAACGTGGTACGGGCGGTTAGCTTGACGGAGTTTAAAAAGGGGTTAGATAGATTCCTAAAGGACAAGTCCATAGACCGCTATTAAATGGACTTGGAAAAATTCCGCATTTTTAGGTATAACTTGTCTGGAATGTTTTTACGTTTGGGGAGCGTGCCAGGTGCCCTTGACCTGGATTGGCCACTGTCGGTGACAGGATGCTGGGCTAGATGGACCTTTGGTCTTTCCCAGTATGGCACTACTTATGTACTTATGTAAAAATATCTGCTACAGATTTCAAAGTGAGATTTCAGCCCAACAGGCAAAAAATATGGCAAAATTCAGCTGTTAACAAAAGGAGAAGCATAATGTGATGCAAAGGTAGCAAAAAACAAAACCATGGATTTCATCATTTCCTGTTTCACTACAATTTCCCACAAAATCCTATAACTAAAAAGTACACAGAAATAACCCACTTTGACTACTGCTGCCCATTTCCACTTCTCCTGTGAATAAGGGCAGCCTAGTGAACAGGGCAAAATGAATTAACTTTTAAGGAAATTCTTTATAACCATCTGCATTGTTGCATAACTGTAGATAGTCCTTATATAGGGATAAAGGAAGTGGGTACATTATAAGCATAGACAGCACAGCTTCTCAGCATTCCGTATTCAAATCTTTCTAACCAGCCAAGTCCAAGCTTGAACTAGACCTACAGTAAAATCCACTGGCCATTTACGATGA
The DNA here is from genome assembly GCF_901765095.1 of Microcaecilia unicolor. Classification (NCBI taxonomy): domain Eukaryota; kingdom Metazoa; phylum Chordata; class Amphibia; order Gymnophiona; family Siphonopidae; genus Microcaecilia; species Microcaecilia unicolor. Next base: position 721,464,982 of record NC_044031.1, read on the forward strand.
CTACGATCTCCCCAGGATGAATACTTGGCCTCCAGAGGACCGCTAATGGGTTCAACTTCTTCATAAAGCATGACGGCCCACTTCAGTCCCCCAAGAAATTATTTGGTTAACACTGGTCTCACTCAACACTGACTACCTCTATAAGTAACTACTAGGGGATTTGACTTTAAATTTCAAACTTCTATTTTTATCCATTTGAATTTACACTAGTACTTTCTTTTATTGCAAGTTATTGTATAGCAATCTCTCAATATATGGACAAGATGCGTTTCTGTAATTGTATTTCTCCAAACTGAAATTCCATACATCAAAACCTATTTTTCCATTGACTTTCATTAAAAACCTAGAGATGAGCTTGCATGCACATTACAATTTCATACACACATATGTCACCTTTATCAAAGCACTACATCATTTCTCCTTATGCCCCCTGTTGTACTTTCAGATCTGCTCGTTAGGGTCTTTCATTAGATCAGGCTCTTTCAGCATGCCAAGATTCATTGCTGTGCTTTATTCAGTCGCCAAACCTTTACATTACATTTGAGACTTATAGCTTGCATTTACCTTTCAAGTTCTATGCGGAGTACAATCATTTTCCTATCTGGATATCCCCATTAAATTCAATGAGGATATCCTGAAAACACCAACTGGCTGGGTGTGCCCCGAAGACTGGGTTAAAAAAACCCTTACCTAGGTAAACGTATAATCCTGAACCATCAGCATAACTACAAATCAGATAGCATACATTATGTGGAGAGTCCTTTTGCAGTAATAAATTGTTGAAATAAAAAAAGTCTTCACATTTTCTCCTAAATCAAAAGTAATTAGACTCAAATCGTATGGATACTGGTAGTAAGTTCCAGTTAAAAGGTGCTTGATAAGAAGTGGCTGATGTTAAATGCCCACGCGTTCTGACTGCTTTCAAAGATGGAAAACTAAGCTGTATTTGATTCCATAGCAATAAGATTGTCTACATGCAGATAACTAAGAGCCCTGTTCACTAAGCCACGCTAAGGGTGCATTAGCATTTTTAGCGCACGCTGATTAGCATATGCTAAATGCTAAGTTGCCCATAGGAACATCAGGAGAGAGACCTTGGGATGTTGGTGTCTGAGGGTCTAAAGGTGAAGAAACAATGTGACAAAGTGACGGCCGTGGCCAGAAGGATGCGAGGCTGCGTAGAGAGGGGCATAACCAGCAGAAGAAAGGAGGTGTTGATGCCCCTCTACAATTCGTTGGTGAGGCCCCACTTGGAGTACTGTGTTCAGTTTTGGAGGCCATATCTTGCTAAAGATGTAAAAAGACTGGAAGCGGTGCAAAGAAAAGCTACAAAAATGATATGGGATTTGCATTGCAAACCGTACAAGGAGAGACTTGCTGACCTGAACATGTATACCTTAGAGGAAAGGAGAAACAGGGGTCACATGATACAGACGTTCAAATATTTGAAAGGTATTAATCCACAAACCTACCTTCCTTGTTTTAGAAAAAAGTTAAGGCATGTTATTTTCACCAGGCAGGAGGAGTAGCCTAACAGAGACCCCCTTTTACTAAGGCGCGCTCAAGTTTTTTAACCAAAAATGGGCTAAGCCTGTGATCATTGGAAAATCACCTAACTCTCTATTGCCTCAGGTACAAAATTGTGACCATCACTAAGATGTCAAAAGACACCAAAAACAAAAAATGGGGTTTTAATGATTTCTGTTAGTGCAAACAATTTGTAATTCAACAGTCCAAAGTCCATCCTTTTAAGTGCAAAAAATAAAAAGGTTACAGAAGTTCAAACCGGCCAAACTTCAAGGGGGCATTTTGGCAAGGTACAGGAGGCAGGACGGGGGCATGGTTACGAGATGGCCGGCTTCACCTGATAATGGAAAAAATATGGCCGGCTCTGATGAGCATTTCGGCGGCTTCGCTTGGTCCATTTTTTTACGACCAAGCCTCAAAAAAGTGCCCCAATTGACCAGATGACCACCGGAGGGAATCGGGGATCACCTCCCCTTACTCCCCAAGTGGTCACCAACCCCTTCTCATCCAAACAAAAAAACATTTTTTAACATTTTTTTTTACCAGCCTCTATGCCAGCCTCAAATGTCATCATACCCAGCTCCCTGACAGCAGTAAGCAGGTATCTGGAGCAGTTTTATGTGGGTGCAGTGCACTTCAGGCAGGTGGACCCAGGCCCATCCCCCCTACCTGTTACACTTGTGGTGGTAAATGGGAGCCCTCCAACCCCCCCCCCCCAACCCACTGTACCCACATGTAGGTGCCCCCTTCACACCTTAGGGCTATGGTAGTGGTCTAGAGTTGTGGGGAGTGGGGTTTGCGGGGATTTGGGGGGCTCAGCACCCAAGTTAATAATGGAAACCAGGCCTGGCCATCTCAAACCCGGCGAAATGCAAGGTATTTGGTCGTGGGAGGAGTCAGCATTTGTAGTGCACTGGTCCCCCTGACATGCCAGGACACCAACCGGGCACCCAAGGTATGCACCTGGAAGCAATTTTTATTTTTATTTTTTTATTTTTAGAAGTGCCCCCTAGGGTGCCCGGTTGGTGTCCTGGCATGTCAGGGGGACCAGTGCACTACAAATGCTGGCTCCTCCCACGACCAAATGGCTTGCATTTCGCCGGGTTTGAGATGGCCAGGCCCGGTTTCCATTATGGCCGAAAACCGAAGCTGGCCATCTCTAAACCCAGCGATCTCAACATTTGACCTAAATGTTGAGATTTAGCCGGCCCCAACCGTATTATTGAAAGAAAAGAAGGCTGGCCATCTTTTTTGATAATACAGTTTGCTCCGCCCCTTTGCGGAGCCAGCCCCGAAGATGGCCGGCCATCTATTTGGCCGGCGCTGTTCAATTATGCCCCTGTATGTCATATTAGAAATCCAAACAAACCTAATAGAGACCCGCCCATTCCCTCCTGTCTACCACACAACTAAAAAAATATAAAGCTCCTTCCCAATTACATTCCATGATTACAGTAATTATATCCCCTGCCTCCTTTTTCAAAAGTCTATAAATGGCATGTAAAATACATACTATCAAAAATAAAATATGTAATAATACCCCAAAATGCCATAAAACATCATCCACCTTAAAATAATCAATATCATCAATATTAGAAAAACGCTATCAACTCATCTCATTAATACATCCAGGGAGGTACCTCTTTAAGGCTTCAGAAAAGATAAATGACCTCTCCTGGGACATAAACAAATGCAGAACATTATTTTCAGCTGCTTTATAAGTCACTTGACTCTTTTTTTGCTACTGTTCATGTCCTTTGTTCATTTTTAGTTCTCACAAAATTTCATTATGGAGATCTTCAATTCTACTATAGTGAGTGAATATACGTCCCCAAAAAAGTATATATTTTTTAAAGAAAGTACCCTTCTACATTTACCCTTCCTAAAAAGAAAACAAAAAGATAAAGAGACAGAAACATTTACTGTGTATTTTCTATCAGAACTGGTTATAGAGAAAGCAATATTAGAAAACAAGTGACAACACTGAAAAGAGAAATTGCAGAATTATGTACAACTCTCTGTGTGATAAATATGTTTCCTTTCTTTCCCTACCTTCTCAGAAGCAGATTTGCTGTCACTCCTGACAAAGAGTCCTGCCTGCACTTGGGAACCCTCCAAGCATATGCTCAGCCTCCCAGGTGCCGAGGAGGTTTCTAAGGTGCTTCCTACTAAGAAGTGCAAGTTAAAAGTTCCCTCTCTCACTTCCTCCCCAAGATGTGAAAGAGCAATTGTCAGCATATAGTTTCTGTGAAGAAACTGTCAAAAAGATAAAAGCATGGAAAAGATCTGCACTTAAGAATTTCTTGCTCCACCAGCTCTGTACATTTGAACCTGCCTATTGTACTGTAACAGGACATACTTGATTGATTGATTGATTTGAAACACTTTTATTCCGCTTGATCCATAGTTCTCAGAGGATTACACTCATGTGAATGCACACACACAATGTACATGCCATTACATCTAGGTGCATACTTATAGAATACCACTTAATCAGAAACTGCCCATTTACATGTGTTCACATACAGTAAATGACTCTCAAATTTGGATGCCGGGAAAAATTGGCACCCAGCAATCAAACATATAAACGCCAAGTGACCGTACTCACTCGCAAATGCGCAGTAGAGACTTCCCTCTCTGTCCCGCCCCCGCGTCAATACATGATGACGGGGGTGGGACAGAGAGGGAAACTGCGTGAAGCCGCCGAGGTCGCTACCGCTCCCCCCCCCCCCCCGAGGTCGCCGCTACCACTCCCCCTACCCGGAGTCGCCGCCGCCACCCCTCCACCCAGCCCGGGCCCTCTCTTCGCTACTGAACTTACATCCATTCGCTGGAACGCAGCACGCACATCAGCTGAGCTGCCGTCGGCCTTCCTTCCCTGCCTGTGTCCCGCCCTTGCTGACGTTACGTCACACGAGGGCGGGACACAGGCAGAGAAGGAAGGCCGACGGCAGCTCAACTGATGTGCGTGTTGCGTTCCAGCAAATGGATGTAAGTTCAGTAGCGAAGAGAGGGCCCAGGCCGGGTGGAGGGGTGGCGGCGGCGGCGACTCCGGGGGTGGGGGGGAACAGTAGCAGCGACCTCGCGGGGAGAGTGGGAGCCAGCGTTGACCTCCGAAAACCACAATACCAGCCCGTTTTTACGGGCTCAACGGCTAGTTTTCTATAAAGGGCACTCTGGGATATCACCCTTTATAGAATAGCACATAGGCCCAGGGCCGTCAAGAGACAAAACTGGTCCCGGGACAAACAATCTTCAGAGCCCCACTACTGCCGCTGCTCCCCCGCCACCTCCCCCTGCTGCTGCTCTATGCTGCTGCCACCGACACTGCTGCCCCCCTCCCGCAGCAGCGAACAAGAGTGCTCTGCCAGCTTTAGGCCCATCTTCCTGCCACATTCTGTCTCCTGTGAAGTAACTTCCTGTTTCTGCATAGGCAGGATATAGCAGGAAGAAGGACCTGTGGCCAGCAGAGCAGTCTCTTTTAATCGCTAGTACTGGGCCCTTCTTGGAAGCCAGGCCCAGGGAATCTTTCCCTTCCTGACCCCGCCCCCCCCTTTGCGGCCCTGCATAGGCCTGATTCCTGCAACTAAAATAAGGTGCCAGAACTTAAGCCTGTTGACATCAGGTATAAATCCTGGTGCTCAAGTTGGGCACAGATCCCCCCCAATTCTGTAACATTGCGCACAAGTTCTGGGAATGCCCATGACCTGCCCAAGACCACACCCCCTTTTGGTTTGCATGCGAGAGAATTTAGGCACAGTGTTTTATAGAATCGTGCATAGGCAGTTGCATGTGTAACTCCAAAGTAGTGCCATTCAACACCAATAATCGGTTGCTAGGAAACAATCACTGAGTGTTAATGGCTTATTAACTAATATGCAACTCAGGATCGCACCCAAATTTGGGCGATCTTTATAGAATCCAGGGGTAAATGACTAGAATACATCCTTTGTGTCTCTCCTACAAAACCTTGAATATACCACAGTTTTTCATTATTTTATATACCTCTATCATATCTCCCCTCAGCAATCTCTTCTCCAAGCTGAACAGCCCTAGCCACTTCAGCAGTGGCGTAGCCAGACTGCCAATTTTGGATGGGCCTGAACCCAAAGTGGGTGGGCACAACATTTTCTCTCTACCCCCCTCCCCCAGCAAAATTAAGTCACGCTAATCAGATGCATTTGTCACACAGGGTAAAGTGCTGCTTTTCAGTGCATCAGATTTCAGAAAATTTATTTAATAGCCTAACACCCTTTTCAGTGAGCTTTCAGAGGCCAAAACCTCCTGCCTCAGGTCAGTATAATGCTGTTACGGTATCCTGGCCTGACCTAAGGAAGGAAGTATTGGTCTCTGAAACTTCATTAACACAGGTACCATATTACTTTATCCTAAATTAAAAATAAAATTATTTTCTTTACCTTTCTTGTATGACCATTTACTTTTTCTCATTGTGTCGCTCCCAGTCTCTAGATTCTGCTTTCCTTCGTTTTCACTTAACTCTTCTGACACGGTTTCCTGGCCATTTCTCATTTTTCTCTCCTTTTTCTTTGCTTTCTTCAATATTTTTCTGCCTCTCTCTCTCTCTGCCCTGATTTAATTCATTCTTACTATCCATTCTTTAATTTCCTTCATCTACTTATGGCTTTTCATCTTTTTCTCACCCTTGTTCTCCCCATGCCCCTTCCTCTTATTCTCCAGTCTTTCACTACTCTCCTTTTCCATCCAGCAGCTCTCTTCTTTCTCTCCCCATCCTTCCAGTCTCCCCTCTCTCGCCCCATCCTTCCAGTAGTCTCCCCTCTTTCTTTCTGCATCCTTCCGTCCAGTGTCACCTCTTTCTCCCTACCCTTTCATCCAGCGTCTTCCCTCTTTCTCTCCCCATCCTTCCATCCATCTACCCTCTCTCCTGATCCTTCCATCTAATGTCTCTCTCTCCCTCTTTCTAACCAGTGTCTCTGTATCACTCTACCCTTTTCTGTTCAGTGTCCCTTCTTTCTCCACATCCTTCCAGTCTCTCCCCTTTCTCTCTGCATCCTTCCAGTCTCTCCCCTTTCTCTCCCCATCCTTCCATCCAGAGTCTCTCTCCCCATCCATCCGTTTTCCCTCTTTCTCTCCCCATCCTTCCATCTGTTTTCCCTCTTTCTCTGCCATCCTTCCATCTGTTTTCCCTCTTTCTCCCCATCCTTCCATGTTTTCCCTCTTTCTCTGCCATCCTTCCATGTTTTCCCTCATTCTCTGCAATCCTTCCATCTGTCTTCCCTCTTTCTCTGCCATCCTTCCATCTATTTTCCCTCTTTCTCCCCATCCTTCCATGTTTTCCCTCTTTCTCTGCCATCCTTCCATGTTTTCCCTCATTCTCTGCCATCCTTCCATCTGTTTTCCCTCTTTTCTCCTCATCCTTCCATGTTTTCCCTCTTTCTCCCCATCCTTCCATGTTTTCCCTCATTCTCTGCCATCCTTCCATGTTTTCCCTCATTCTCTGCCATCCTTCCATCTGTTTTCCCTCTTTCTCTGCCATCCTTCCATCTGTTTTCCCTCTTTCTCCCCATCCTTCCATGTTTTCCCTCTTTCTCTGCCATCCTTCCATGTTTTCCCTAATTCTCTGCCATCCTTCCATCTGTTTTCCCTCTTTTCTCCCCATCCTTCCATGTTTTCCCTCTTTCTCCCCATCCTTCCATGTTTTCTCTCATTCTCTGCCATCCTTCCATCTGTTTTCCCTCTTTTTCTCCCCATTCTTCCATGTTTTCCCTCTTTTCTTCGACGAGGCCCGCCCTGCATGCCAGCGCCCGCCCCAGCTCCCATTGCCAGCCACTGCTGCTTTTCCTGTTGAGCAGCAGGGCCGGCGCTACAAAAAGAAGAAGCGCTAACGGCGCTAAGGAAGACGAAAAATGTTTAAAAAAAAAAAAAGCGCCTCAAGGCTGCCTAGACAGTGCCTGCCGGTGCCGCGCTTTTTTTTTTTAAACATTTTTCGTCTTCCTTAGCGCCGTTAGCGCTTCTTCTTTTTGTAGCGCCGGCCCTGCTGCTCAACAGGAAAAGCAGCAGTGGCCGGCAATGGGTGCTGGGGCGGGCCTGGGCCGAAATTGGGTGGGCCTGGGCCCAGCCAGGCCCACCCGTAGCTACGCCCCTGCACTTCAGCCTTTCCTCATACGAAAATCGTCCCATCCTCTTTATCATTTTTGTCACCCTTCTCTGTATCTTTTCTAATTCCACTATATCTTTTTTTGAGATGCAGTGACCAGAATTACACACAGTGTTCAAGGTGCAGTCGCATCATGGAACAATACAAAGGCATTATAATATCCTCATTTTTGTATTCCATTCCTTTCCTAATAATACCTAACACTGAGCAGAGAGTGTCAACGTATTGTCAACGATGACACCTAGATCCTTATCCTGGTCAGTGACTCCTAACGTGGAACCTTCCATCACGTAGCTATAGTTTGGGTTTTTTCCCACATGCATCACTTTGCACTTGCTCACATTAAACATCGTCTGCCATTTAGACGCCCAGTCTCCCAGTCTCGTAAGATCCTCTTGCAATTTTTCACAATCCTCTTGCGATATAACAACTGTGTCATCAGCAAATTTAATTACCTCATTAGTTATTCCCATATCTAGATCATTTATAAATATATGTTAAAAATCAGTGACCCCTGCGGAACCCCACTATCAACCCTTCTCCACTGAGAATACTAACCATTTAACCCTTTTCTTTTTCTTTTACAACTTTATTTATAAAATTTTCTATAAGAAACCAAACATAATATAATGCTGATATCCACAATATGAATCACAATTCTTCAGCCCAACACTTAAAGCAAAATAAAACTCCTCCCACCTCCCATCTCCCTCCCCCAACCCCCACCGCAACTTATCATCATGGGTAGGTTTAACCTATGGCAAAGTTCAAGAAATCCAAAAGAGGGGCCTTAAACTCGAAAATATCATGGGTCAGTTTCCCCTCCTTTCTGGTGGCTCCTCCATGCCAGTGTACACATCCCATACTTTATGGTAGAACAAAATTTGGCCATTTCTAAGAGCCGTCAGCTCAGACATTAAGCATATACCCCCAAATTCTATATAAGGCGCAGCGAGTAGCGCACATTAAATTGTGTGTGCGGTCAATTTACAAGCACTATTCAATTGGGTAATAAGTCAATTAGTGATAAGTGGCCGATAACCACCAATTATCATCACTAATTGGCAATAATTGGAATTTACGAGGCTTCTTTGTAGGCATTTTGTAAAAAGAGGAACACATAAATTCCAATGCGTGTAGCTGAAAAGGGGGTGTAGCCATGGGACGAGTGTGGGCATGTCGGGGTGTCAGTCACATCTATGCATCTAGTTATAGAATTCCAGGGAATGCATTTACACCAGGTGGCATAAATGGTTGCGCCTAAATGAACGCGCGTTTCCCCAGCCTATGTGCTATTCTATAAATTGTGTCGTACTGTAGATGCAGTTTATAGAATAGCACTAGGTGTTTTACTCTACCGCACCTACATTTTGGACACCATATACAGAATCTGGCCCATATACTCCAATTTCAAGGGAAAATTAGGTTCTTACCTTGGTAATTTTCTTTCCTTTAGTCATAGCAGATGAAGCCATTACATATGGGTTATGTCCATCAACCAGCAGGGGAGATAGAGAGCACTCAAACTTTCACAGTGCCCTCTTGGCCAGCTAGCTCCACTGCCTCTTCAGTATTTGAAGCTTCCAAAGCAGTATGGCAAACCGCAATGGGAATCACAAGAGCTTTGCTCACAGCGAACGATGGCCCATCACAAGGGCATGAACTCATAAAGGAGGGAATGCACATCCTCCTGGAGGGAATAAACTCATCCTCCTTATTGTATAAGTGGAGGGGAACACACGCGCCTCCTGGAGGGAATCACACATCCTCCCAACACACTGGAGGGAATGAACTCATCCTCCTATTTATAGAACTGGAGGGGAACACACGCGCCTCCTGGAGAGAATCAACACATCCTCCAAAAAAAACATGCTGGAGGGAATGAACACATCCTCCTAAATTTAAACTGAACATGAATCCTGAAGATTGTTTTCCAACTTTCTCCCAAGGAAGGAACTTCAGGAAATTAGAACAGAACCTGAAAAACAGATTCACAGCATACAGACAATCATACAGGGAGGGCTCATGGCTTCATCTGCTATGACTAAAGGAAAGAAAATTACCAAGGTAAGAACCTAATTTTCCCTTCCTTGTCATCAAGCAGATGAAGCCATTACTTATGGGATGTAACAAAGCAATCCCTAGATAGGGTGGGAACAAGCCACACCATGCGCTAGCACTTGTGCACCAAAACGCGCATCCCTCCTGGCAGCCACATCCAGCCTGTAATGTCGGGCAAAGGAGAGCTTAGAAGCCCATGTTGCTGCACTGCATATCTCTTGAAGAGAGAGTGCTCCAGTTTCAGCCCAAGAGGAAGAAATCGCTCTAGTAGAATGTGCCTTAAAGGCTACAGGCGGAACCCTGCCGGCCAGCAGATAAGCTGAAAAGATAGTTTCTTTGAGCCAGCGGGCAATAGTGGCTTTAGACGCTGGAGACCCTCTGCGAGAACCGGACAGCAAAACAAACAGATGATCAGAAGTCCTGAAAGAGTTAGTAACTCGCAGATACTGCAGCAGAGTCCTGCGCACATCCAAAAGGTGCAGCTGCCCAAAAGATTCTGGAAACTCTTCCTCTGAAAAAGAGGGCAAGAAAATAGGCTGGTTTAAGTGAAAGGCTGAAACCACCTTAGGCATAAAGGAAGGCACGGTCCGAACCGTGACTCCGGACTCTGAAAATTGCAGAAATGGGTCTCTACAGGACAGCGCCTGGAGCTCTGACACCCGTCTCGCCAAGGTAATGGCCAACAGAAAAACGGCCTTCAGTGTCAAGTCTTTCTCCGATGCTCGCCGAAGCGGCTCAAAAGGAGATGCCTGCAGGGTTTTCAAAACTAGCCCCAGGTTCCAAGCTGGACAGGGTGCTCGCACTGGAGGTCGGAGCCGAAGCACCCCTCTAAGAAACCGTGCCACATCTGGGTGAGCAGCCAAAGACACGCCTTCCACCTTACCACGAAGGGAGGTCAATGCTGCCACCTGCACCCGCAGGGAATTATAGGCCAAGCCTTTTTGTACACCTTCCTGCAAAAAGTCCAGAATCGGCGAGACAGGAGCCCGCATTGGAACAATGGCTCTGGAAGCACACCAAGACTCAAACAGGCACCAAATCCTGGCATAAGCCACGGAAGTGGACCACTTGCGGGCTTGCAGGAGAGTGGAAATAACTTTATTGGAATAACCTTTATCCCTCAATTGCGCCCTCTCAATAGCCATGCCGTAAGACCAAAGCGGCCGGCGTCCTCCATGGCTACCGGTCCCTGAGTCAACAGGTTTGGTACCAGAGGTAACGGCAGAGGAGCCTCCAGGAGCATCTGTTGGAGGTCTGCATACCAAGGTCTCCTTGGCCAATCCGGGGCGATGAGGACCACTTCTCCTGGGTGCAGCCGAATCCGCAAGAGCAGGCGCCCTATCAAGGGCCATGGGGGAAACACATAAAGTAGACCCGGAGGCCAGGGTTGAGCCAAGGCATCCAACCCCGCCGAGCGAGGATCTCTCCGTCTGCTGAAGAAGCACGGGACTTTGGTATTGGCACTTGTCGCCATTAGATCCATCACGGGCTTGCCCCATTTGGCACAGATCTGCAGGAATACTTCATCTGCCAGATTCCATTCTGCTGGATCGATCTGATGCCTGCTCAGATAATCGGCCTGCACATTGCTCTGACCTGCAATATGAGCTGCCGACAGACACTGAAGATGCAGCTCGGCCCAGTGGCAAATCAGTTCGGCCTGCGCGGCTAGTGCTCTGCACCTTGTTCCGCCTTGTCGATTTATATAGGCCACCGTTGTCGTGTTGTCCGACATCACTCTGACAGCCAATCCTTCCAGGGTCACTTGAAGGCCAGAAGCGCCTGAAACACCGCTTTCAACTCTAGGCGGTTGATGGACCACTCCAACTCCTCAGGTGTCCATAGACCCTGGGCATGCTTCCCCTTGCAGTGTGCGCCCCAGCCCTTCAGGCTGGCATCTGTTACCACTAGGCACCAAACGGGGAGCGTCAGCGGCATTCCTCGCCGCAGCATGCTGTCCGAGAGCCACCACTCCATGCTGAGACGGGCCGCAGGGAGCCAAGTAAGTCTGCATTGGGAATCCTGAGAAATAGGAGACCATCTCCGGAGTAGGGAATACTGTAGAGGTCTCAGGTGCGCTCTCGCCCAGGGTACCACTTCCATCGTGGTTGTCATCGATCCCAGCAGCTGGACAATGTCCCAAGCTCGCGGGCGGGGCATCCTCAGGAGCAGACGGACCTGATTCTGAAGCTTGCACCGCCTTAGCTCGGGTAGGAACACATAGCCCGAGACTGTGTCGAACCTGGCCCCCAAAAACTCTAGAGATTGTGAAGGGGACAGGTGACTTTTGGCCATATTGACGACCCAGCCTAGAGATTGCAGTACTGAGACCACTCTGGCTGTAGCTTGTAAGCTCTCTGTTGCAGAGTCTGCTCTGATGAGCCAGTCGTCTAGGTACGGGTGAACCCTGATACCTTCTCGCCTGAGAAAAGCAGCTACTACCACCATTACCTTCTAAAAGGTTCGGGGAGCTGTGGTGAGGCCAAAAGGCAAGGCCCTGAACTGGAAATGTTTTCCCAACACCGCAAACCTCAGAAACTTCTGGTGCGGGGGCCAAATCGGTATGTGCAAGTAAGCTTCTTTCAGGTCTAGAGACGTGAGAAACTCTCCTGGCTGAACCGCCGCAATGACGGAGCGCAGGGATTCCATGTGGAAATGCCGCACTCTCAGGGACTTGTTCACTTCTTTTAAGTCCAGAATAGGGCGAAAGGACCCACCTTTTCGCGGCACCGCAAAGTAGATGGAGTATCGGCCGCAGCCTTGCTCGGCGGGAGGCATCGGGGTCACTGCCCCTAACTGAATCAGACCTTGTAAAGTCTCCTCCACCGCCGCCCGTTTGACGGCAGAACCGCATCGGGACTCCACAAACACGTCTCTTACTGGGGCGTTGAATTCTATTCTGTATCCATCTCTGATCAGGTCCAGAACCCACTGATCTGAGGAAATCTTGGCCCACTCCTCGACAAAGAGGGAAAGCCGTCCTCCGATGACAGGCATCGAGGAGAGGGCCGGCGCACCATCATTGAGAGGGTCGCCCCTGAACTCCTGGTCTTGAGCCACCGGCTGCGGAACGCTTGTCCGAGCGAAAGGAGTTCCTCTGCTGACCACGGGCACGTGAAGTGAACCCAGCAGAACGCCCCGGGAGGTACCTTCTAGCTTCACGGAAGTGAGGTCTGTATGAGGAGTGGACCGCCTGGCCCTTAGAGGAAGGCCTCTGCCTATCTTCGGGCAAGCGCTGGGGTTTTGGATCACCCAGGCCTTTCACAATTTTCTCTAACTCCTCACCAAATAGGAGAAGTCCTTGAAAAGGCAACTTCACCAACCTTTGCTTAGAGGCCATGTCCGCTGCCCAGTGTCGTAGCCACAGACGACGGCGAGCCGCCACTGCTACTGCCATTTGTTTAGCCGAAGCTCTGACAAGGTCATAAAGGGCATCAGCCAGAAAGGACAAGGCCACCTCCATCCACGGAGCCACATCCAAGAAGGGCTCCGCTCCATCTCCGGGCTGAGCCACTGCCTGTTGCAGCCAAGCTAGGCAGGCTCTCACAGCATAACAGCTGCATGCAGACGCCCAAACAGTGAGACCTGCAATTTCAAAGGACCGTTTCAACGCTGTTTCCAGCCTACAGTCTTGAACATCCTTCAGGGCAACACCTCCTTCAACAGGGAGGGTAGTTCTCTTTGTCACCGCAGTGACTAGGGCATCCACTGTAGGCATTTGAAAACGAGCCATATGTCCCTCACGCAGAGGGTATAACTGCCCCATAGCCCTGGAAACTCTCAAAGGTCCCTCGGGGTCAGCCCACTGAGCCGAAACAAGCTCTAGGATGGAGTCATGCAAAGGGAAGGCCCGAGCAGCTTTCTTGGTACTAGCCATCCTGGGATTACCCGAGGAGGCCATGCCACTGTCAGGATCTTCAATCGAGAGGGCCTGCAGGGTATCTGAAATAAGCGCTGGCAGCTCATCATGGTGGAAAATCCTCACCGCGGAGGGATCATCCAGATCCTGTGGTAAATCTGCACCTGACTCTGGTTCCTCAGACCAAGAACGTCTGTCAGAGTTCTCCGAATCCTCACACCCCGACCACGGGGGGGGGGGGGGGGGGGGGGGGGGGAAGGTGCACCACAATCTGAAGGGGAATTAACTCTTCTGCGCTTATCTTTAGGCCAAGCATCCGGGAAAAAAACCTCACTGGGCAGTCCCAGGCCAGAATCCATCGGGGGGGCAATCAGAGGAGCCTCAGGCGACCCTTGAGGAAGGGCTCTTTTCATCATGTATGCTTTATGCAGCAAAAGCACAAAATCCGGGGAGAAAATCTCACCCTGGGCACCCAAATCCTGTCCGGTGCTAGCCACTCCTGAAATAACCTCATCTCGAGGTGCCCCACCCGGCTCAGGTCTCTCCGTGTCCACGGAGGCCGCGCCATGCGGTGTAAGCAAAATGGCGCCCGCTGCCAGCTCAGAGCGGGAAGAAACATCGCTCGACATGCTCGGGCCGGCTCCTACGCCAATACAGCACCATTTGCAGAGCCCTGCTGCTGGTTTGCGCTTGCCACAAGTGGAACAGCGCTTTACATTGTCCGCAGCCATCGCCGAAAAACAGCGGTAAAATCCAAAATGGCGGTTTCGCGCCAAAATCGCCCCGATCGCGTGCCCACCCTGGAGGAGTTGGAAAACACTCTTACCTCAAAGGATCTAGTGTACAACTACGATCCTGCTGAAAATCAGGTCAAAAACCTCTGTTCCAGCGTCCCTGCGTTTAAAAACGCGACGCAACTTTTTTTTTTTTTTAAGCTGTGAGGAAAGCAGAGGTATTGAACACTCCGGAGGCTGAGATGAGTGGGAAAGGCAGGGAAAGGGCGAACCTATATGCCTGCATCCACTGTTGGTGGATAAGGACAGGGAAAGCAAGGCAATATGTCCACATCCACAGAGGTATGGGTAAGGCAGGGAAAGGGCTAACCTATGTGCCTTTAAAGTGAAGCTGCTATAGCCTCCAACACCCCGGTTAACAACTGGCAAGCCAGGAACCACCTCCCGGCAGATTTTTCTGGAGCTCGAACAAGCTGCAGCAGGGTTGCCAGGTGGAAAATTTTTTTCCAGCCCAATCCAGCCCAAAAAACAGCCCAAAACCCGCCCAAACACAAACCCCGCCCCTGACACCCCCACCCCCGCGTCATCACCCCCGCCCCCGCCGTCATCAACCCCGCCCCCGCCGTCACCGGCCCCGCCTCCCACGTCACCGGCCCCGCCTCCCCGTCATCGGCCCCGCCTCCCACGTCACCGGCCCCGCCTCCCCGTCATCGGCCCCGCCTCCCCGTCATCGGCCCCGCCTCCTACGTCATCGGCCCCGCCTCCCACGTCACTAACCCCGCCCAAAACGTCACTAACCCCGCCCAGAAACGTCACTAACCCCACCCCCCCCCCGCGGCCGAAAAAACCGCCCTGAAGCCCAAAAACAGCCCAAAAAACCGCAACCCGCCGCGGGCAAAAATTTCCCGCGGCGGGTCGCGGAAAACCGCCCACCTGGCAACACTGAGCTGCAGCCACACTGCTAAGGGAGATAGAGAATACTGAAGAGGCAGTGGAGCTAGCTGGCCAAGAGGGCACTGTGAAAGTTTGAGTGCTCTCTATCTCCCCTGCTGGTTGATGGATATAACCTATACGTAATGGCTTCATCTGCTTGATGACAAGGAAAAGAACCATTTCCAATGGTGAAGTTTGTGTTTGTTTCCAAAATCATGCCAGGGTGTAAACTCTTCTTCTTGACTCACTTTATAACATATTCCTTACTAGAACCTGCCGGAAATTTCCACAGTAGTACTGACCCAGATTTCCATACACCAAGACATGTTGATGTTTATTTATTTATTTATAACTGCCTTTCTCCAAGGAGGGTGACAATCTAACATACACAATCTAAAATACAAACACAAATTACCCACAGTCACATTAGAACTAGCGCAGTACAAGTACAGGTCAGTAGGTTGATCCGAGAGCTAACGGTTCAACATCAATTTGAAAGATGTGATAATCTGCTGGAACTTCAGTGCCAAGGGTAACTAACGTGTTCCATGCCAAAGGTCTGGCCACAGAAAGGGTACCGCTTCTAGTAATTTGCAGACACAAAGTTTTGTCACTCATTAGGGAAAGTTCACAAAGAACACATTTACATGTAATTCCAGCTCCAATGTTCTATCTTTTCCTCAGTTCTCAGTCCACAAAAGAACATTGAATCCTATCCCAAGACTTTGTGATTTCCTCATGAATCTCTCAAGAAGGAAACCTTTTGAAAATACAGACATGTAGCTATTATTCCTTCAAATAATACCGCAGACCTTTTCACAGTAACAAAACCATGCGGCTTAGAAAATGTGTCTAGAGAGGAGAACTTTGGTCTACGGAAAATAGAAGCTTGAATCCCCAGGGAGTGCTACAGTGCACTGGATTCCTACATCTAGAAGAGACATGAAGTTGGCTAAGTTTCAGCAGGACCACGTCAAACCTTTCGTGCAGCTCTATCTACATCACGCCTTCGAACTTCATTCCCCAGATATGACCGAGTCAGTCAGTCAAATGAACAAACTCGGGGTTTTCCAGTAGATTCAGCCCAGATACATGTTCAATATTTTATAACATACAGAAAGGATCCTGCCCAGTTAAACTAGCCTGAGCAGGGTGGAGTGGAGTAGTCTAGTGGTTAGTGCAGTGGACTTTGATCCTGAGGAACTGAGTTCAATTCCCACTGCAGCTCCTTGTGACTCTGGGCAAGTCACTTAACCCTCCATTGCCCCTGGTACAAAATAAGTACCTGAATATATGTAAACTGCTTTGAATGTAGTTGCAAAAACCTCAGAAAGGTGGCATATCAAGTCCCATTTCCCCTTCCCTTTTCCGTTGATATTCAATGACAGTTAACTGGGCAATGTCACTGAATATCAGCTCTAACTGCACATCCAAAAAACAGGCAGTGGAGGGCTGGTCCGAGGGCAGAGTCAGGGAGGAGTGAGCACTTATGTGGGCATGGGCCATATTCACTGTAAATACCCACATAGCTAAGCGTCCAGAAAGAAATGCACAAAAGGCTGTCCTATATTTGATTACTTAGCTGTGCAGGTGCCAGCAGCGTATTGAGGGGAGGGCACTGGGGGTGGTCATCCCGAGGTGCACGCCGCAGGAAGGGTGCACGAAGCTGTCGCGCCCCAGGTGCACGCTGCAGGAGGGGTGCAAGAAGCTGTCTGCTCCACCGGTTCCCTGCTCCCTCTGCCCCGGAACAGAAAGCAACAGCACAGGAAGCAGGAAACCGGCGGAGCCGACAGCCACAAGGCTGCTCCCAGCACCCCAGCAGGTAAGAAGAATGCACCGGGGGGAGGGGTTGAGGTGATGCGCCGGGGGTGAGGACGCTGCACCCGGGGGGTGCGCAGCGGTGATCCGCCTCACATGGCAGCCGACCAAGGAACACCACTGGCAGGTCCTGGCTGTGAATATCATCTGGCATGTCCATAACGTTTGGGTCACAGCCTCTGGGTGCCAATCCAATCATCCCATCCAGTACACCCATGAACTGCCCAACACAGAAACCCCCTATATACCTCCACAACAAAGCACCCCTCTAATGCTCCCCCCCAACTCAGCAGCCCTCCGATGCTCCCCCAAATACAGCAGCCCACAATGTTTCCCACTGACCCTAACACCCCAAGAAATCCTGAGACTTACCCAGGGGCCATCCCTGGTGATGTAGTGGGAGAAGGCAGGAGCAATCCCCCTCTGTTCCCATCCTATCTGGCTTCAAGTGCAAATGGCACCCACTGACCTCTGGTGGTAATCTCACGGTACTACCAGAATAGGGGTCAGCCTTCCATATAAGAGCAATTAGGGCTGACCCCTAACAGTAGCACCTGAAGCCAGATGCTCCCTCCCATTACACCGCCATTCTGACTACAGCCATCACCTTGTCACACTGTTTAGTCGCCTTCAGATCCTCAGACACTATCACCCCAAGGTCCTTCTTCCTGTCAATACATATCAGCTTCTCATTTCCTAGCACATATGGCTCCCTTGGATTTCTACCCCCCAAGTGTATCACTCTGCACTTCTTTGCACTGAATTTTAATTGCCAAATATTAAACCATTCTTTTAACTTTTGCGGATCCTTATTCATGTTTTCCACTCCCTCTGTAGTGTCCACTCTGTTACAAATCTTG
Organism: Microcaecilia unicolor; assembly: GCF_901765095.1. NCBI lineage: Eukaryota > Metazoa > Chordata > Amphibia > Gymnophiona > Siphonopidae > Microcaecilia > Microcaecilia unicolor. The sequence continues at coordinate 721,482,910 of NC_044031.1, forward strand.
GTATCATCCCCAAAAAGGCAAACCTTACCTTCTAACCCTTCGGCAATGTCACTCACAAATATATTGAACAGAACTGGCCCCAGCACAGATTCCTGAGGCACTCCACTACCTTTCCTTCCTCCAAGTTAATTCCATTAAAGACCACCGTCTGGTGTCTGTCTGTCAAAAAGTTCCTAATCCAGTTCACCACTTTGGGTCCTAACTTCAGCCTGTCAAGTTTATTCAAGAGTCTCCTATGAGGAACTATGTCAAAGGCTTTGCTGAAATCTAAGTAGATTACATCTAGCCCATGTCCTCAATCCAATTCTCTGACCACCCAGTCAAAGAATTAAATCAGATTTGTTTGGCATGATTTACCTTTGGTAAAACCCTGTTGCCTCGGATCTTGTAACCCATTGGATTCCAGGAAATTTCACTATTCTTTCCTTCAGCAATGCTTACGTTACTTTTCCATTGACTGAAGTGAGGCTTACTGGTCTGTAGTCTCCAGCTTCTTCTCTGTCACCACTTTTGTGATGAGGGACCACATCCACTGTTCTCCAAACCCGTGGAACCTCTCCTTTCTCAAAGGATTTATTAAGCAAATCTATAAGAGGACCCACTAAAACCCCTCCGAGCTCCCTCAATATCTTGGGATGGATCCCATCCGGTCCCATGGCTTTGTCCACCTTCAGTTTTTCAAGTTGTTCCATAAACACTTTCTTCCGTGAACGGTGCTATATCCACTCCATGTTCATATGTACCTCTGCCAGCCAATCGAGGTCCTTCTCCGGGATTTTATTCAGTGAACACAGAACAGAAGTATTTGCTTAGCATGTTTGCTATTTTTTCTCATCACTCTCCACAAAGTGGTTCACAACATCTTTCAGTCTCAACTCCATGTTCAGCCTAAATCCTTTTACTAACATACCTGAAAAGAATTCATGTCTTCCCTCTTTACATTTCTAGTCATTTGTTCTTAAGAGCCGCTGATCACCACCAGCTGAATATTGACGAAATAGGTTATAGCTGTGTTGAAGAAGCAACCTAGAAAGCTAACACTACTGAAGAGCCCCTCTGTGAGCGATCAGCACTTTCTCCTCTTTGCCCTCAGTAACATAATAACATAAAAGATAGTGGCAGGTCAATTTTCTCATCCAAGCTGCCTCGTTACTCTGTCCACACTGACAAGGATATATTGTAGCCATAAAGCATGACCACTTGTACGATATCATTCCTTATCTAGCACAGTCTATATCACCTTCTTCCCTTTTATTCCACCGTCTTACAGAAAATGAATATAAAAGATTCCTCATTTAGTCTGGATCCAGCACCTATCCCTTCCCATGTCCAATCACAAGACTTTGTAAAAATATAAAGACCTTCCATTCCTATTTATTTATTTGCTGCATTTGTATCCCACATTTTCCCACCTATTTGCAGGCTCAATGTGGCAGATGCTTAAAAAGGCAATTCTATAAACTGGATGCAGACATTTATACACCTATATAAGTACATGTTGCCATACTGGGACAGACTGAAGGTCCATCAAGCCCAGTACATTGTTTCCAACAGTGGCCAGTCCAAGTCACAAGTACCTGGTAAGATCCCAAAACAGTACAATACATTTTATGCTACTTATCCCAGAAATAAGCAGTGGATTTTCCCAAGTCCATTTTAATAATGGCTTATGAGCTTGTCTTTTAGGAAGCTAGCCAAACCTTTTTTGTGCACGTTTGTAATGCTAGCACTTTACGCACATATGTGCATACATACCCGCGATAAGTGATAGGAAGGTGCTAAGTGCTATTCTGTAACTACCTGCTTAACTTACATAACATTTGCAAGGAGCGTGTACACAGGGTAAAGCATGGGAAGAACATAGGTGGGGCTTCCACTTACACTTGTAATTTACAGACTACTCTAAAGTAGGGGTGTAGCCAGAGCTCACGGTGGGAGGGGGCCAGAGCCCAAGGTTGAGGGCACATTTTGAGTGCCGCTCCACCACCCCACCCCCATCGCCTCACCTCGCCCACCCACCCCCACCGCCTCGCCACCTCGCAAACAAATACCTTTGCTGGTGGGGAGTCTCCAACCCCCGCCAGCCGAAGCCTTCTTCAACGTGGTCTCCGGAGCAGCTGTATTCGCTGCCTGCCCCCAGCGTGCACAGGAGCAAGAAGAAAGAAGAGCAGGGGGCAGGCAGCGAACCCAGCTGCTCTGGAGACCGCGCTGAAGGCTTCGGCTAGCAGGGGTTTGGGACCCCTGCCAGCCAAACCAGGGGCCTGGACAAAATTTGCAGGGGCCCAGGCCCCTATGGCCCCCCGTAGCTATGCCCCTGCTCTAAAGTACAGCCAGCTCTAGGGGTGGTATAACTACGGGCACCTAAATGTTAGGCATGTGGATACCAGGGTACGCTAGTATTCTATAACAGTTCCTAGGCTCCTACCACAGGGTGTCCAAATGGAGGCACCCACTTACACATTACCTCTCTTGTGTAACCTCCCAGACTGAACATAGGAGCCAACTTTTCAAAATTATTGGCGGTGCTAAACCCGACAGAAATCACCTCTCCCTGGACACAGTCAAAGACTTTATTCAATATTGAAGGTGCTCAAGCACCCACAACACCCACAGAGCTGGCTCTTATGTATAACACAAGATTATCTCTACTTCAGGAAACTGGTGAAAGCTTGACTCTTCAACCAGGCCTTTAACAAAAGAAGTAACTAACTTGTTAGTCTTACTCACACACACAAGGAGTGACACGGGCTGCACATACTGCAACAGAACATGTTTATCCACTCCTACCTTAGCTAAGATAATATTTAACCATTTCTCTGACCTCATGTGCACCTTTCTTTAAATTAGTCACCTTATTTTCTAACTCTTCTTACTCTCTTATCCATCTATATGTTCCACCTTTGCTTATATCCTTCACTGTCAATTAAAATGTTCTATTATGTATTGTGTTGACATTGTAAGTAGTATACTAAGCCATACTTTGTATTGTTATTTGAATATTTTTACTGCTGTAATTGCCTATTACTCATGTTTGTTCTATTCTTACTGTACACCACTTTGAGTGAATTCCTTCACAAAGGCGGTAAATAAATCCTAATAAATTTTTTTATTTTTTTTTAGTTACATTTGTACCCTGCACTTTCCCACTCATGGCAGGCTCAATGCGGCTTACATATTGTATACAGGTACTTATTTGTACTTGGGGCAATGGAAGGTTAAGTGACTTGCCCAGAGTTACAAGGAGTTGCCTGTGCCTGAAGTGGGAATCGAACTCAGTTCCTCAGGACCAGGCCACTCCTTCACACCATAACTAGGAAGATCTGCATTTCCTCCTAGGACTTCAAGTTATTACAGCATTTGCAGCTTGCTAGACAGTGTTAACTAATGCTATCAGTCTAGAAGGTTAAACAAACCTTTAAAATAAGGGTATATAGAAACGTAAGTGATGTCAGCAAAACAGGACTAAGGATATGTGTAAACATTGTGTCTGTTTGTATCTATCTACTGCGCATCTACAGGCCTTGTTAGGTGGTCGCCTCTGTACTGTTCTCATACTGCGTATTCCATTGCAGTGCTAAAGAATGAGTTAAACCAAGGGAAATATTCAGTCTCGTGGAAAGTAATTTTATAAGGGACCACCTAGTTAAAGCGGCATAAAAACTGTCTATGAGAAGCTACTTGTGCCTACTTGTCTTCATGTAATATTAGTGTTAAGTGGCAGAGACAGACATTTACACTAACCCTTGAGATGGTGTGAGTTTCTGGTCTCATATCTGTCGAGTATGCATGTTAATTATAGTACAGTATTTTGTAATCTATGGGCCCAAACCGAACAGAGAGGGTAAACAGCATACATAGGAAGTACACGAACAAAAAAGCAACACTGGGCCTTCAAGACTAAGACAACAGGAGTATTTTATTGACAAGTGACCCGACACGGGCCGTGTTTCGGCGTAAAACAACGCCTGCCTCAGGGGTCAGGGTATAGATGTAATTAGTATAAAAAGTATATTTCCAATATCTCCAATAGTAGACGGAGAAAATCGTTGCAACAAGCTCGTCTGTCGAAATGGGCAGACGCGATGTAGAGTGAAAAACTCCTGTATTGGCCTTTGCTTCAGTAAAAACAAATTATACTGATTACATCTATACCCTGACCCCTGAGGCAGGCGTTGTTTTACGCCGAAACACGGCCCGTGTCGGGTCACTTGTCAATAAAATACTCCTGTTGTCTCAGTCTTGAAGGCCCAGTGTTGCTTTTTTGTTCGTAATCTATGGGCCCGAAATTCAAAACGATTTAAACAGCCAGGAAAAAATAGAGTTTGGACTGTTGCATTACAAATTGTTTGCTCTAACAGAATTCATTAAAACCTCATTTTTTTTGTTTGTTTCTGGTGACTTAAGTCACCTTTTCCCAGAGTAGCCTAATGGTTACCGCAGTGGGCTTTGATCCTGGGGTGCTGGGTTCGATTCCCACTGCAGCTCCTTGTGACCCTGGGCAAGTCACTTAACCCTCCATTGCCCCAGGTACAAAAAACTTAGATTGTGAGCCCCCTAGGGACAGAGAAAGTTCCTGTATATAATGTGTACAGCGCTGCATATGTCTTCCTTTCTTTTTTTTATTTATAACCATTTAAATTTTTACAAGCGATAAAACAACTTGCCAGAAATACAGAGAAAGTAATATATAGGAATTATTTCAGTCAGGTAATTCTATTCTCTTCCTTAGACCACTAAATAGGGAGAGTGAAATAAGACAAGGAGATCAATTAAACAGTAAACAGAAAAAAAAACGTGGTATTAACCTGATTATCCCCACATATTACTCGTCTAATTCATTATTCCACATTGATCATCTGGTTGGCTTCTTCAAGGCCAATGCGGTGTATAGTCAAATCATTTCACTGAAAACATACTTACTGTCCAATATTAGTTATAAATAATAAATCTGATTACATTCTTTCTCTTTTAAAAACCAGAAGTGGAGGAGTGGCCTAGTGGTTAGAGTGGTGGACTTTGGTCCTGGGGAACTGGGTTCAATTCCCACTGCAGGCACAGGCGGCTCCTTGTGACTCTGGGTTGTGACTCTGGGCAAGTCACTTAACCCTCCATTGCCCCAGGTACAAATAAGTACCTGTATATAATATATAAGCCACACTGAACCTGCTATGAGTGGGGAAAGCACAGGGTACAAATATAAGAAAAAAAAAATAAGTTATTTAACAATACATATACTTAAGTCTCTAATTCAGATCCCACTGATTAAAGTAATCCCAGTTTTCACAGGCTTCACTCCTTTTAAAGTAATAATTGAGGAAATATTTCTGAGGAAAACTTTAGGAGTCATACCCGGAACTCTGGGAAAAACAAGCACTGCATATGTCTAGTAGCGCTATAGAAATGATTAGTAGTAGTAGATAGTCACATTACTAAGCTGTCTTACGTCTTCCCCTCCCCTCCCCCCAAAAATGAAAAATACAGAGAGAAACCGTATTGTTAATTACTCCAAGTTCAGAAGGCGATGATGTTAGTCAATAACACTGTACTCCATAAAGGGAAAGTCCTAGAGTTTTCAGTAGCGAAGTGTTTCCCCATTGCTTTCTTAATTGCTAATTAAAAAGCATTTATGCAGCCAGTAATTTAAAAATTAAGAAAAAAAATACTCAGCTATAGGCAGCACCTGTTCTCTGCTTATTGAGGACCCACTTTCCTGTCTACAATAGGGCTCTTCGCTATCAGTAAACAGAGTTAAATATAGCCACAGGTGAAGGTTCGGCAATATCTCCCGCTGTTAATTATGAGAACATTTTACGTGGAATAACCTTCTGCTAGCACAATCTGTATTCATTTTTATACTCTCGCTGCATTTGCAGTACATCTTGCAAGTATCTTCTTTATCCATATGCTACCTTGCTTCTCTGCTTTAATTATAAACAGGAATTTCATCTTTAAACTGAGCATTAAGGTTGGCACGTGCCTAGAATATAACCAAGGGAAAAACAATGTCACCCTGGGGCCAAGAGACATAAAGACAATTAATTTCACAACACTTAATGCATTGTTTACTTACAGCCAGATGATACATGAGAGAAAAAGGATCTAGAACTGAAAAAATACACGAGTGAAAATCCCTTCAAGTATCTGTTCTATATATCCAAACCTAAAGCCACGGCTGAATTAAAGAGTTTGACTATCATTTTAATTGTTAGAAGTCTGTAAAATCTGATCATTTCTGAATGCCATAACCCCTTCAAACAATATAAAGGGAGTGGCGTACCAAGGGCGGAGCGGTAGGGGCAGACCACTCCGGATGCAGATCAAAGGGGGGTGCTCCGCTCCCGCTACTGTCAATCCCTGCCTTCCTCTAAACTTTAAACTTGTTCCGTGAGCCTTCCTGCATCCTCCATCGCCGCTGCTGTGTCTCTTCCCTGCAACTCCTCTCTCCATCCCTCAACGCCTTCCTTCAGCCTGCGCTTTCCTGCAACACCTCCCACTCCACTCCCACCAGGCCGCCACCGCTGCCACTGCATGACATCTCCAGGTGGCTCCTCTCTCGCCGCCATCTTCCTGCAGCGCCTGTGCCTTCCTGCAATCTTAACTCGACCCTGCCGGGCTACCACCGCTGCTAGCCTGCCGGACTCGAAAGAGAACTAAACAGTAGCATCGGCGGCAAACAACAATAAATATGTGGATAGATGGATCGCAACGTGGGGTCTCTGCCCCAAGGAGGTTGCTCTGCCCTACCCATGGCTGCCGATCCCGCCCCTTTGAGGTCACTTCCAGCAGCCACAGGTAATTAGGCCCCAGGATCCTAATATTTTTAATTTTATTTAAATTCTGCCTTTGCTTTTTTTTTTACTTTTTATTGCTGCTACTGCTAGTTTAGAGCAGGAGCAGCATGGGGGGGGGGTCAAAATGTGAAAAGGAGAGAGGGGGGTCAAAAGAACTGGATGGGAGAGAAAGAAGGCATGCTGGATGAAGTGCATAGAGAGAGGGGCGGACGCTGATGAAAGGGAGAAAAATGGCAAATGCTTGATGGAGGGGGCACAGAGAGAGGGCAGATGCTGGATGAAAAGGAGCAGAGAGAGGGAGCAGATGCTGGCTGGAAGGGAGAGAAAGGGCAGATGCGTGGCTGAACAGAAAGGGGCACAGAGAGGGGGCAGATGATGGAGGAAAAGGGGCAGAGAGAGGGGGCAAATGCTGGATGGAAAGGGGCAGACGCTGGATAGAAAAGGAAAGAGAGGGAGCAGATGCTGGATGGACAGGGGCAGAGAGAGGGGGCAGACGCAGGATGGAAGGGAGAGAAAGGGCAGATGCATGGCTGGATGGAAAGGGGCAGAGAGAGGGGAAAGACGCTGGATGGAAAGGGGCAGAGAGAGGGGAAAGACACTGGATGAAAAGGGGCAGACGCTGGATAGAAAGTGACAGAGAGAGGGAGCAGATGCTGGATGGACTGGGGCAGAGAAAGGGGGCAGACGCAGGATGGAAGGGAGAGAAAGGGGCAGACATGTGGCTGGATGGAAAGGGGCAGAGAGAGGGGGCAGACGCTGGATGGAAAGGACAGAGTGAAGAGCAGATGAGAAAGGCAGAAACCTGAGATAACAAAGGTAGATAAAAACTGTATTTTTCTTTTTTTTTTTGCTTTAGGATAAAGTAGTATTGTAGCTGTGTTAATAAACGTTTATAAACAGAAAATGGAAATAAGGTAATCTTTTTATTAGACTAATTTTAATACATTATGACTAACGTTTGGAGACTAAAACCCCCTTCCTCATATTAGGACAGTCTACTTTAACAGCAGTATACTGTACTGACCTGAGGAAAGAGGTTTTGGTCTCTGAAAGCTAAATGGTTTTATCTTATTTTCCATATTTGTTTTATTTCTATATTCTATTTGTCAATTTGTAAAGTGGTGATTGGTATTTGTTAGTTTTTTTCAAATTTACATCTGCTATCTTTATATTTTGCAGAGTAAAAGGAAACATGCAAACGTCATCACTATTACTATTTCTGCTTCTATGGTGTTGCATTGTATGTACAGTCTGGCTTCTAGGTGCTTCATTTACATTTTCTCTACATATTTATATTTTTAGTTTGTGTTTATTCTATACTGAGTTAGAGCGCGTCTGTGAAAAAGAAATGGCTTTCTGTTGGCATTGACTATGCAGGATCGATGATCTGTACTATTCTGGCTCAACGCAATGTTTAAGACAGGGGCATAGCTACGGGGGGCCACGAGGGCCTGGGCCCCTGCAAATTTAATCCGGTCGATGGTTTGGCTGGCGGGGGTCCCCAACCCCTGCCAGCTGAATCTTTTTTCAGCACTGGTCTCCGGCGCAGCCGTGTTCGCTGCCTGCCCCGCTCTTCTTTCTTCTTGCTCCTCCTGTGCACGCTGACACTCAGCGTCAGTGTGCACAAGAGGAGCAAGAAGAAAGAAGAGCAGGGGGCAGGCAGCGAACGCAGCTGCACAGGAGACCAGCACTGAAGAAGGCTTCGGCTGGCGGGGGTTCGGGACCCCCACCAGCCAAGGTATTTGTTTGTGAGGGGAAGTGGCAAGGAGGCGAGGCAGAGGGGGGAGGAGGCAAGGCAAGGTGTGGCGGTGGGGGAGGCTGTGGGGTAACACTCAAAATGTGCCCCCAACCTCGGGCTCTGGCCCCCTCCCACCGTGAGGTCTGGCTACACCCCTGGTTTAAGATGCTGCCTTTTGTACACCCTTGTTGTATGACTCGTAGAAGTTGCTAGTGCTTATAGTATTGTAGAATTGCTCTGAAGGTCATGAGTGACATTGGTTATGTTTTGTATTAATTGACAATAGGCCTAGTACTAGATTTTGAATTTTGGTACAGTACATATTTTCCTGTCTCCTGGAGAGCTTACAATTTAATGTAATACACATAACACATATATACCACTGCCACCTCACAGTTCTAAGCAGTTAACAATTAAAAGAAGCTAGAAAGGCTGTGATCCAAGATGGCGATCGGGTAGGACGCATGGATGGAACGCTCTCCTCTTAAACTAATTAAATTACTTATTATCCGCTGAAATGCCTAAGAGAAAAGGTAAACCAAAGGGACTTCCCCTCCTAAGGCAACAACCTGTCTCTGCTGGTCAATCGTCCATCGTAGCGTATATGGTTTCTACACCGACGGGCGAATCCTTAGCCGCGACCGGGAAGAGTCCTGGCTTGGAGGGCGAGACTTCGCTTAGCCCATTAGGCCCAACTACCCCCCCACCGCCACAACCCGACGGCGTCGGAGTTCCGAGTGCGGAAAGCGATAACTCGAAGGGGCGGCAGACCCCGTCGAGGGAAGTGGCGTCAGCTGCTATCGAAGAGGTGGGGGAAAGATCACCAAACATGGCGGGAGGAGAAACATCGATCGAGGGGAGCCAGAATGCTGACTCTGGTGAGGAAACTTTATTGCAAGCCATGAAAATACAACCTTTGGTGAAACCCCAAGAGGTAACTCTGGAATCTATATGGTCAGCGCTTGAGGCAATGCATAAGGTCTGTACTGTGTTTATTACTGCCTCTTTAAATTCTACAACGCAAGTAAAAGAAATAAAAGATAAACTTGAAAAAATTTCCTCTAAGCACGTAATTTTGAAGCAGATTTGGCTAACATAAAAGAACAACAATCACAGATAATAGGAGATCGAATGTTGTATAATAGGAAAATTGAAAATTTGGAGAACTCAGTGAGGAATTTAAACATTCGTTTGTTAAATTTTCCTCAGACTAATTATATGTCTGCTAGAGAAATGTTTAATAAATTCCTGAAAGACATATTTAAATACTCAGAACAATCCCTGCCTCCATTACAAAAAATATATTACCTAGGAGTTAAAAAGAAATTGTTGACTTCTTCACAAGCAATATTGGATCAACGGGAGATTTCTTCTGAGGTATTGGATTTGTCAGGCTTCTTAGAGCAAACTACAGAAGAAATTAAAACACGAGCAACTGTAATTGCTACATTTGTATTTTTGCAAGATAAAGAAGCGATGCTCCGTTTATACTTCAAAAAAATTAAACCTGAATTTCTGGGAAGCAAAGTACTGATTTTTCCTGATATTTCCCGCTGGACACAAAATAGAAGGAAGAAATTTTTGGAAATGAGACAAAGAACTTTGTTGATTAGTGCTTCTTTTCAGTTGAGATTTCCCTGTAAATGTTTGGTTACTTTTAAAGAAAATAGATATATATTCTATGAGCCAGAACAGTTGGGTGCCTTTTTGGATATGCAAGATAGCAAGTAGACTGACCGATAGAATTTAGTTGGACTATAAGATATAAAGAAAACCACCTACTCATTATTTCCTTGTTATAATTTTGTTGTTAAAAATTCAGCTTCCAGTATTGAAACCTTGGATCTTCCATTTTTGTGGACTATAACCCAATATTTTATTTTCTTTTTGTTTGTATAAGTATATTTTCCTTTGTGTTTTGACACATAGTAGCTAAGTGTAAATATTGGTATATCTATCAAAGATTTATGTCTTTGTAATTATGAAAAATCAATAAAGAAATTAAACATAAAAGAAGCTAGAAAATATATCTAGGAATGTGGAAACCAAACTAGCAGATCAATATAATATCCAAAAAAACTTTATTGAAGATACTGTGAGACAAATGCCCATTTGTCTCACATACGGTATCTTTAATAAAGTTTTTTTGGATATTATATTGATCTGCTAGTTTGGTTTCCACGTTGGATTTTGCAGATCGCTTGCCTTGTTGTTTTCTGGGATATATCTAGGAATTACATATGCAAGTTTCAATAAAAGAAAATGTATGTTTCTTTTCTGACCATTGTATCTCAATTCATGATTATTGCTAAAAATAATTTTTTTCATGGGGGGGTTGTTAAAAAATGATCGTCCCCAGGTACATCACTGTATAAAGTTCAACTAGATTAAAAAGCTATCGTAAGCCCTTTCCAAGAAACAAAATTGTTCTGCTAAACAGTTTGGGGGGGGGGGTGCCTAATTAGTGCATTTTGCCAGATACCATGTGACTGACTGCCCTGCTGAATCTGTTAGGAAACCGCTAGAACACTTTCCTCATCCTTCTGCTAGTCTCAGCAGGGATCAGAAGGTTTGAGAACCCACAGAAAAACCTTCTATATAAGGTGTTATTTTATTGTAATCTCCCGCAGTGGCTGTCCGCCAGGAATAGGCACGACATATACAGAAGAGTTTGTGCAAAGTATTCTAGATATTCTCATAGAGGGTAATTCTATAAAGGGTGCAAAAATTTGGCTCCAAAACTTCGGACACTAAGCGTGAATTTTGTAACAGCAATTACACAGGTAATTTCTGTTATAGTGTGCCAGCATAAGTCTGCATTTATGAGCATAACTTTAGGTGCAACCATTTACTGACAGTATTCTATAAGATTAGCACAGAATTGCTTGGAAGCCCCTGCCACGCCTACATCCACACCCCCTTACAGTTACACGCTACAGAAATTAGGCATTAACAATACAGAATACCAACTAACTGCAGTTATGCGTGTGCAACCCCTGGTTAGGATGGGAATTATTAAAAAGGGTAAGCCTGGTAGAGAGTCACCGGGGGTAGTGACTGGGAGGACCCTGGGTGGGAGAAAGCCCCAGCCCATAGGAGGGTGTATGGAATAGAATGCAGAAGAATAGTGCCCCTGATTTCTTGAGTTACCGCTTGGGAAGAGCTGAGCAGGCAATAAAAGAGAGCGGGAAAGTGTCCCTGGTTACCTAAGGTTTTAACTGCCTGCAAGCCCCCTGCCAAGTGACCCTCAGAAGTATAAGGGGGGGGGTCCTGAAGTGACAACTCCAGTTCGGCTAATCCAAGGGACAGTTGCTGTCAAGTTTGTAACAGCCGGTGAAGGAGCCAGAACTTCAGGCAGATTGGGGAGTCCAGCCTGTAAACTGGGGCTCAGGGTAGGACGCGGTCTGCCCAGGGCTGGGGTGTTACCTGCATGGTGATAGCCCAGGAAAGAGAAACAGCTATAAAGGGTCCAGACCTGGTGGTAACAAAGTGCTTCAGGAGGAGACGTCAGCCCTGGGACTACATCTGGCTACAGGATAGGCATAGAGTGGCTGTGCCTATGTGTATAGCCCTGGGAAGAAACTGTTCCTTGTAAATACTCCTGAAAGGTGTAGAAGAAAAGAGGTTCCCTACGGTGACTGAAGTCTGACCTTGAGTTATAGGGCCGTCTACTCATGTGACTGTGTTGAAGAATTATCAAATCAAGAGTATATTGCTGAAGTTGCAAATAAAGTTCAAGTTATAATTAAGCCTCCTGCGTGTCGTGTGGTTCCTGGACTGAGGAGTTGCGTGGAATCCAGACTTAGATCAGTGTCTACCAAAGGGCCCAAATGCTATATCGGAGCAGTACCTATCCCAGCTCAACTGAACGGGAGAAAGTGTGAGGTGCACATGGCCTGAGAGTGAACAGAAGCTGTGGAACTGAAGCAGAGCGAGAGTGTTCCTCTGCGGCCCGGGTCCAGAATAAACCTGGGTGCGTCTGGGGTTACACGTGTAACCACAAATTAGTGCCAATTAATGCCAATTATTTGTACTTTGTTCCAATTATCACCTTATTAAGGGCCTCAGGTATGCGTGTAACTGCAAGTTTTCCATAGCAATCACACACAAATTCATGCACAAGACGCGAGATTATAGAATGAGGGGACGTAGGAAGGCCACAACCATCAGGCAACTTGTCAAGGTCATAAGGTCCATGTGTAAATGAGACCGGAGCATTTCTCCTACACTGGTGTTATGGAATATGTCTGTTATGCAAGGATGACAAACTCTGCTCTGCTTATATTACACAAGTAACAGTCAGTGTAGGAATGGGGAAAGCTCCTTTAATGTAACATGGTTGCAATAGCAGTTGATGGGAAGCTGAAACTTGCAGAAAGACTTTAGTACAGAAGTAACTTTCAGGGCACTCTTTTTTGGGGGTTGGAACAAATGCACTTAAAAAAAAAAGTTTCCCTCTATATAACACGATAGTCATTAAACCGCCTAGTGGAACTCTAGTAAATGTTCTCTTTGAAAATTGTCTGAAGAAACACAGGTATATGTAGGTTGTTGCTGTGCAGTTTTTATTAAAAGAAATTTCTCTCTGCTACCCCACCTCTTCCCTTTCTACATGGTCATACCTGGGTAGCTTACGTGGAGGGGCATAATTGAACGCAAACGCCCATCTCCATGGGCGTCTATCTCCGAGAACGGGTACGTGAAGGGGCGGGACAAACCGTATTTTCTAAAAAAATGGGCATCCATCTTTTTTCCGATAATTTTTATTTATTTTATTTTTGTTACATTTGTACCCCGCGCTTTCCCACTCATGGCAGGCTCAATGCGGCAGGCAATGGAGGGTTAAGTGACTTGCCCAGAGTCACAAGGAGCTGTCTGTGCCGGGAATCGAGCTCAGTTCCTCAGGACCAAAGTCCACCACCCTAACCACTAGGCCACTCCTCCACTCTGATAATCCAGTTTGTGCTGGGCAAGTGCATCGGATTTGTGCAGATTTGAGCTGGGCGGTTTCGTTTTTCAGCAATAATGGAAACCGAAAGCGCCCAGCTCAAAAACAAACAAATCCAAGGCATTGGGTCGTGGGAGGGGCCAGGATTCGTAGTGCACTGATCCCCCTCACATGCCAGGACACCAACCGGGCACCCTAGGGGGCACTAGTAACAATTTTTTAAAAAAGTAAAATACCTCCCAAGTCCATAGCTCCCTTCCCTTGGGTGCTGAGCCCCCCAAATCCCCCCAAAACCCACTGCCCACAACTCTACACCATTACCATAGCACTTATGGCTGAAGGGGGGCACCTAGATGTGGATACAGTGGGTTTTGGGGGCGGTTTGGAGCGCTCCCATTTACCACCACAAGTGTAACAGGTAGGGGGGGGATGGACCTGGGTCCACCTGGCTGACATCCACTGCGCCCACTAACAACTGCTCCAGGGACCTGCATACTGCTGTGATGGAGCTGGGTATGGCATTTGAGGCTGGCATACTGGCTGGAAAAAAAAGTTGTTAAAGTTGTTTTTTTTTTTGGTGGGAGGGGGTTAGTGACCACTGGAGGAGTCAGGGGTGGTCATCCCTGATTCCCTCCGGTGGTCATCTGGTCATTTAGGGCACTTTTTTGGGACTTGTTCGTGAAAAAAAGGGTCCAAAAAAAAGTGACCCAAATTCGCGCTAAAAACGCCTTTCTTTTTTCGATTATCGGCCGAGGACGCCCATCTCTCCTCGGCCAATAAACACGCCCCAGTCCCGCCTTCACCATGCCTCCGACATGCCCCCGTCAACTTTGGCCTTTTCCACGACAGATTGCAGTTGAAGACACCCAAAATCGGCTTTCGATTATACCGATTTGGGCGCCCACGGGAGAAAGACACCCATCTCCCGATTTGGGTCGAAATATGGGCGTCTTTCTCTTTCGAAAATAAGGCAGATAGTCCTTGCATGCTCCAGAACTATCCTTGCAGGTCTCCAAGGCATACCCTTAGCACCACTGGTTGGCAGATTTGGCTTCCCTCTGCAGTAGTAGTCAGCTTCCCTACTTCCTGGCATGCCACCCAGCGGTAATTTTGAAGCTGGCACGGCTGATTCCCACGGTAGAAAATATTTTTCTATTTTCTACTGTGGAGGTGTTCCCAGTGGTAGTTGGCAGCACAGCCACATTGGCACGCGCTGCATGAGTACCACATGGGTAGCATGAGTCCTTACTGCTAGGTTAATGGGTGGCGGTAAGGGCTCAGGCAGTAAATAGCCACGTACTACTTTTAATTCTAGTGCACGGCTATTTAATGCCCCTATTAAAAAAACACCTTTTTTCCCAGCAGCGGTAATAAATGGCCCAATGAGCACCAAAAACACACGCCCACACTAGTCCACTTTTTAGTACATAAGTACATAAGTAATGCCACACTGGGAAAAGACCAAGGGTCCATCGAGCCCAGCATCCTGTCCACGACAGCGGCCAATCCAGGCCAAGGGCATCTGGCAAGCTTCCCAAACGTACAAACATTCCACACATGTTATTCCTGGAATCTTGGATCTTTCCAAGTCCGTTTAGTAGCGGTTTATGGACTTGTCCTTTAGGAAACCGTCCAACCCCTTTTTAAACTCTGCTAAGCTAACCGCCTTCACCACTTTCTCCGGCAACGAATTCCAGAGTTTAATTACACGTTGGGTGAAGAAAAATTTTCTCCGATTTGTTTTAAATTTACTACACTGTAGTTTCATCGCATGCCCCCTAGTCCTAGTATTTTTGGAAAGCGTGAACAGAAGCTTCACATCCACCTGTTCCACTCCACTCATTATTTTATATACCTCTATCATGTCTCCCCTCAGCCGTCTCTTCTCCAAGCTGTATAGCCCTAGCCTCCTTAGTCTTTCTTCATAGGGAAGTCGTCCCATCCCTGCTATCATTTTAGTCGCCCTTCGCTGCACCTTTTCCAATTCTACTATATCTTTCTTGAGATGCGGCGACCAGAATTGAACACAATACTCAAGGTGCGGTCGCACCATGGAGCGATACAACGGCATTATAACATCCTCACACCTGTTTTCCATACCTTTCCTAATAATACCCAACATTCTATTTGCTTTCTTAGCCGCAGCAGCACACTGCGCAGAAGGTTTCAGTGTGTTATCGACGACAACACCCAGATCCCTTTCTTGGTCCGTAACTCCTAACGTGGAACCTTGCATGACGTAGCTATAATTCGGGTTCTTTTTTCCCACATGTATCACCTTGCACTTGCTCACATTAAACGTCATCTGCCATTTAGCCGCCCAGTCTCCCAGTCTCGTAAGGTCCTCTTGTAATTTTTCACAATCCTGTCGTGATTTAACGACTTTGAATAACTTTGTGTCATCAGCAAATTTAATTACCTCGCTAGTTACTCCCATCTCTAAATCATTTATAAATATATTAAAAAGCAGCGGTCCTAGCACGGACCCCTGAGGAACCCCACTAACTACCCTTCTCCATTGTGAATACTGCCCATTTAACCCCACTCTCTGTTTCCTATCCTTCAACCAGTTTTTAATCCACAATAGGACATTTCCTCCTATCCCATGACCCTCCAATTTCCTCTGTAGCCTTTCATGAGGTACCTTGTCAAACGCCATGGCTTAGTAAGAGGGCCCCATTCAGTGGCGTTTGTCGCTGCACACACCCCCTCCAACGGGTGCAGCACAACATCCCCCCTCCCTAGGTGCAGCATCCCCCCCCCAGGCGTAGCACAACCCCCCCTCCCGGGTGCAGCGTCCCCGCTGCGCATCACCGTCCCCCCCCCCCCCCCCCGGCGCAACACCTTGGTGCTGGGAGCAGCCGTGCGGCTGTTGGCTCCGACGGTTCCCTGCTCCCTCTGCCCCGGAACAGGAAGTAACAGGAGAAGGAGCAGGGAACCAGCAGAGCCAACAGCCGCGCAGCTGCTCCCTGCACCCCTCCTGCAGCATGAACTCAGGGCGGACTGCCCCTACCACCCCGCCCTCAGTACGCCACTGACCCCATTGTTTTCTATCATACATTAATGCCTGGCAGATAATGCACAATACACTTAGCTATGCTCCTTGAGGAGGCACATTAATTATACTAGTGTACTATTTTCAATTATGCCTGTTTATATGCGCCATTGCTGGTAAAAGGGGTGTGGCT
Source organism: Microcaecilia unicolor (assembly GCF_901765095.1). Classification (NCBI taxonomy): domain Eukaryota; kingdom Metazoa; phylum Chordata; class Amphibia; order Gymnophiona; family Siphonopidae; genus Microcaecilia; species Microcaecilia unicolor. The sequence goes on from NC_044031.1 coordinate 721,499,575, forward strand.
ACTGTAGGGGTGCAGCCATAGTGACCCGGCCCTTAAGGTTACCCATAATGAGAACCGGTACCTTTTTTCCTACAAAAAAAAAGCACAGACTACACATATACACCTCCCACAGCTGACATTCTAAATTAATAAATTCTGAATAAATTATTTGTCTACCTTTGTAGTCTGAACATTTTATCATTCATTTTAAGCTGTGTCTCTCTTTTCTGCTTTTCTCTGTTTTTCCACTCTTTCCAGGGTCTCCTGTCCATTTGACGTTTCTTCTCTTTTCTTGTCCACCATCCATCTTCCCTCTGCTTCACTATCTATCCTGTACAGCTTCTCCTCTCTGTGTCCCTGTCCCTATCTTCCCCCCTCCCCATGTATAACATCTCCCTGTCCTTATCCTCCCCCTATATTCATCATCTTCCATCTATATCCCTATCTTGCCCAGTCCAACAGCTGCCCCTCTGTCCCAATCCCTCCTCCTGAGATCAGCATTGCCCCTTTGTGCCCCTATCCCCCCCCCCATGTCTAGCATTGTTCCTGTATTCCTATCCCCTCTTCACCCAGCACTGCTCTTCTCTATCCCTATGCTCCCTCCATATCAAGCATCTCTTCTCGGTTTCCCTTATCACTCCCATCTTCCCTTCTTCTCACCCCCCCATACTCTTCAGTTAGTATCTCTTCCTGCAGCCCCCCTCATAGCCCAGCATCTGCCCCCTTTCCCCTGATTCAGTCAGTCTCTCTCTCTCATCCAGCATCTCTCTCCCTCTCTTCCCCTCCCACAGTCCGGTCTCTCTTTCTCTCCCCCCCCCCCCCCCCACTTCCCCTCCCTGCAGGTCCACCTTCTCTTGATCTCCATCACCCTGGGTCCAGCACCTCTTCCTGTCCATTCCTTCTTTCTTCTCCCCCCATCAGGTCCAGAAGCACCTCTCCTTGTTTGTCTCATCCTCCCCCCCCCCCCCCCCATGGATCCAGCAGCACTTCTTCCAAACCATCCCTGCCTTCCTCCTCTCCCCGGGTCTAGCAGAACCTCTCCCTGTCCTTCCCTTCCTCTTCCCCCCACCAGGTCCAGCAGCACCTCTCCCTGTCCATCCCTTACACCTCTTTCCCCCTCCCTAGGTCCAGCAGCAGCTCTCTCTTTCGATTCCTTTCACCTCCCCCTTTCCATCCCTTTCACCTCCCTCCCTGGATCCTGCAGCACCTCTACCTTTCCATCCTTTTCACCTCCCTCCCTGCATCCTCTCCTTGTTTGTTCCATCCTCCCCCCCCCCCCCCCCCACCATGGATCCAGCAGCACTTCTTCCAAACCATCCCTGCCTTCCTCCTCTCCCCTGGTCCAGCAGTACCTCTCCCTGTCCTTCCCTTCCTCTTCCCCCCACCAGGTCCAGCAGCACCGCTCCCTGTCCATCCCTTCCACCTCTTCCCCCCTCACTGGGTCCAGCAACAGCTCTCCCTTTCCATCTCTTTCACCTCCCTCCCTGGATCTAGCAGCACCTCTCCCTTTCCATCCCTTTCACCTCCCTCCATGGATACAGGAGCACCTCTCCCTTTCCATCCCTTCCACCTCCCTCCCTGGATACAGCAGCACCTCTCCATCTCTTTGACCTCCCTTCCTGGATCCAGCAGCACCTCTCCCTTTCCATCCCTTTCACCTCCCTCCCTGGATCCAGCAGCACTTCTCCCTTTCTGTCCAATCCACCCTCACCCTCTCTAGGTCCAGCAACACCCTTTCTGTGCCTTCCACCCTGCCCCTCCCCAAGTCCAGCAGCACCTCTCCCTGTCGGTCCCTTCTAGTCCCTCCCCCCAGGTCCAGTAGCACCTCTCCCTGTCTGTTCCTTCCTCCCCGCTTTTTTGTGGCTTATTCGTTAATAGAACAGGTCTAGACCAAAATGTCCAACTTATAAAATGAACAAGTATAAAAAAATACAATGAGAGGAAAACTTGAAAACAAATGGAATATCTAATAAGCACACAAATAGAACATTCAATTAACATTGCTACAATACTAATGCTTTTCTACAACAGCTTACCATATGCAAATATATAAATGGGAACAAGAAGGGTGGTACAGAGTCAGTTGGGATAAATAAATGGGTGGCAACACTAAAGGCAAGTTCTTTGTACAGTTAATCAAGATATAAGGAACTGGTCTAAGTTTCAGTGTGTGTAGCAATGCATATTGCAGCCCAGAGATCACCGGAGGATTGCTGCACCAAACTGATTCAACTGTGGCCCTGACTGAATACCTGCTATTCTTCTGCAGCAATTTTTCCACACATAACACACAGTCATATCCGCTTCCAAAGGCTATTTATCCAATTGTAAACCACTGTTGCTATGTCAGCCCTAGCACAATCAAATGATGGTTGAGGAATTCTTTCATGGTGTATCAGCAGCTACAGAGTGAATCTCTTCACAGTCTAGAAACCAGAAATATGAAGATCAATGCTATGAAATTCAAGGTTGTTTTGTTTCACCTTCTTTATGAATTATTGACTATATTAATTATGTGCTCTCTTAATACTGAATATTGTTCTGTTGAACTCATTAAAGTTTGCCTTCTGTCTAGATGAATGGTGTAGAACGGGTAGAAGTGAACTGATTTTCCACTCTTTCAAAAAGTACAAAGACCAGGGGGACACTCGATGAAATTACATGGAAATATCTTTAAAACAAATAGGAGAAAATATTTTTTCACTCAAAGAATAGTTAAGCTCTGGAACTCGCTGCCGGCGGATGCGGTAACGGCGGTTAGCGTATCTGAGATTCAAAAAGGCTTGGACAAGTTCCTGGAGGAAAGGTCAATAGTCTGTTATTGACATGGACATGGGGGAAGCACTGCTTGCCCTGGGATTGGTACTATAGAATGTCACTACTATTTGGGTTCCAGAATCTTGTTATTGTTTGAGATTCCGGAATGTTGCTATTATTTGGGTTTCTGCCATGTACTTGTGACCTGGATTGGTCACTGTTGAAAGCAGGATACTGGGTTAGATGGACCACTGATCTGACCCAGTATGGCTACTCTTATGTTCTTAAGTTCCTGAACTATAATCTATCTCAAAAGATGAAAACTCTGTGATAAAACCAAAACAGATGTTTACATCTGCTATTTGGATGCCCAGTCTTCTTCCAATTTTTCACAAGACCTTAAGAAACTGCAAGACTGGGCATCCAAATGGCAGATGAAATTTAATAACGATAAATGCAAAGCGATGCACATTACGAAGAATAATCCAAACCATAGTTACCAGTTTACAGAACAGAAGGTAGCCGGACTACTAGTATTTATACGTGTTATATGCCTACTTAGAGGCGTATTTTCAAAGCACTTAGGTTTACAAAGGTACATAAAGGGGCATTTTCGATATGGCGTCTAAATCCGACTTTGGATGTTTTGCTGAAAACGTCCAGAAATCAAGTAGTGAAAATGACCATTTTCAAACCAGAAAAATGTCTCTCTTTTTTCTTTGAAAATAACAGTTTTCTAGATGTTGTTGTGCTTAATACAGCTATCATTTTGGAGCATTAAAAAAATGTCCAAGTAAAAAATGCACAAAATCAAGCCATTGGGATATAGGAGAAGCCAGTTATCCTAGTATACTGAGCACACAGGCATCCTAGCAGAGCAGTAGGGCACCCTAGGGGGCACTGCAGTGGACCTCACATAAAAGGTCCTAGGTACATATCTCACCATTACCCCCTTATGTTGTATGGTGAGCCCTTCAAAACCCACAAAAAACCTACTGTACCCAACTATACACCACTACAATAGACTTATGGCCACAGACATCACCTATATGTAAATACAGTAGGTTTTGGGGGGGGGGGTTGGAGTGCTCACACTTTCCACCCTTCTCTATAGTCCACAGCACCGACCACTAGGCTAGTCCAGGAACCTGCTTGCTGCTCTAATAGGACTGGCCAGATGTCATAGAGGCTGGTATGTACTGTTTCATTTACCTTTATGGGGTGGGAAGGGGACCACTGAAGGAGTAAGGGGGTATCATTCCTTTATTCCTGCTGTGGTCATCTGGTCATTTAGGGAACTTTTTTGTAGCTTATCTAATATAATAATTTGTACCGTCAACGTTCCATGGCTGGCTGGCTGGCTGGCTGGGTTCGTAACATCCTGACGTCAGCAAGCCTCCAGCGTTCCATTCCCTCTCACTGTCCCGCCCTCGCGTAAAGACGAAATGACGTCAGAGGGCGGAACAGTGAGAGGGAAGGGAACGTTGGAGGCGAGCTGACATCAGGATGTTACGAACGCAAGTAAGACAAGTGAAGGCAACAGAACGCTGGACATGGAGGGGAGGACAGAATCGAGGGACACTGAGGGGAGGGCAGGGCAGAGGAAAATCGACATGGATGGGATGGGAGGAGAGGAGAGAATCGCGGGACACTGATGGGAGGGCAGAGCAGAGGAGAATTGCTGGACATGGAGGAGATGGGAGGCAAGGGGAGAATCGCGCAACACGGAAGGGAGGGCAGGGCAGAGGAGAATCGCTGGACATGGAGGGGAGGCCAGGGCAGAGGAGAATTGATGGACACGGATGGGATGGGATGGGAGAAGAGGAGAGAATCACGGGACACGGATGGGAGGGCAGGGTAGAGGAGAATCGCTGGACATGGAGGGGATGGGAGGAGAGGAGAGAATCACGGGACATGGAGGGGAGGGCAGGGCAGAGGAGAATCGCTGGACATGGAGGGGAGGCCAGAATCGCGGGACACGGAGGGCAGGGCAGAGGAGAATCGCTGGACATGGAGGGGAGGCCAGAATTGTGGGACACGGAGGGGATGGCAGGGCACAGGAGAATCGCTGCACATGGAGGGGAGGTCAGAATTGTGGGATACGGAGGGGATGGAAGAATCACTGGACATGGAGGGGAGGGCAGGGGAGAGAGGAGAAATCGCTTTGGTGAGAGCCTTAAAAACATAATCACCATTACAAGATAGCCTTGCTAGCGCCAGTTTCACTTTTTTTTTTGAGAAATGGGCCTTTTTTACTAGTTCGTTAATAAAACAGGTCTAGACCAAAATGTCCAACTTATAGCCCTGGTGTTTTTGTTTTGTTCCATTATAGCAGAAAAATGTCCAAGTGTTAGAAACACCCAGATCCCGTCCTTAACATGCCCCTGACACACCCTCTTGTGATTTGAACGCACTTCTGATGGACTTCATAGAAAAACGTCTAAAAATTAGTTTTGAAAATACCAATTTGGACGTTTTTGTGAGAAAAACGTCTAAATGCAGATTTATGCCACCTTTGGACGTTTTTCTCTTTTTGAAAATGAGCCCCATAGTCTGTATTAAAAACAAATCTTTTCGCACAGAGACTGTACTCCATGAAAAAGAAATCCTCATTTGCAAACATGAAAGATCTTGGAAGAATGCAAACTACTGATCTTACACAATAAGGGTTCTGCTTATTTGTGATTATTTCGTCCTGAAGTGATGTCAAATGAATTAATATGTGTTGCATGGACACCGAGGGGTCAATTCAAGAAAGGTCACCTAAAGGTAGGCGCCAAAATTTTGTGCACTAACCCCCAAATTCTAGATATGGCACTCAATATTGTGTGCGCAATTTGCTCATGCAATTTAACTGAATAACGAACCAATCAGTGCCAATAACTGGGTGCTAACAATCAATTCCAATGTCATCCATCGGTCATTTTATAAATTAAAACTGAGGGGGGGTCACGTGATGCTTTAGAGCAAGGCAGACGTGGTGCCGAGTTCTCCTGGGCCCCGACTCGAACTAACTTTCAAAAACCCTGCAAATTGGAGAGACAAATTACTGCCTGGACGGAATAGTGACAGCGCATCGCATGGAAAAATTCCTGAGTGCTCCAACAATAACAATGGCGCCAAAAAGCAGTAAAAAAGACAAAGAGAAACCGAAGACGACCGGCGGAGCGGAAGAGAGCCCGCCACAAACAGATAATGCGGTATTCTCGGAAGAGCAGCTGCGTCAAATTGCAAGCACGGTGGGAGCTGTAATCGAGCCGATTCAAGTAAAATTTGATAAGGTTTTTGCTCAGCTGACGACGCTGGAAGAGCTTTTAACAGATACAGTGAGGAGGACTGGAGAGGTAGAGCAGCGGATGGTAGCAATGGAGGAGGCCCTCCCCCCTGTCTTGCAGCAGGTGAGAACGCTTGAGACCAAAACTGGGTCACTTGCTGAAAAACTGGACGAACTTGAAAATAGATCCCGTCGGGCAAATTTAAGAATAATAGGCTTACCAGAATCTGTGGGAGCCTCAGTACTGCCGTCAGTGTTGGAGAAATGGCTGTCACAGGAGTTTGCATTGTCGGACCATGCGGGGCCTCTATGTTTGGAGAGGGCCCACCGCATAGGCCGACAACAAGATGGCCGACGCAGCCCGCGAACTGTGATTCTGAAAGTTCACAACTACATCCATAAGGAAGAGATTTTAAGAGGATTTAGACAAAAACGGAATGAGACCAAGTTTGATGGGCATCAAATCCTCATATTTCAAGACTACTCTGCAGCCTTACAAGAGAAGAGGAAGTTGTATTTTCCACACTGTAAACGTTTACATGAGCTGAATATTCAGTTCATGTTGACATACCCAGCGATTCTAAAAATCAAAGAACAAGGACAGTGGAAAGTTTTGGGATCACCCGAGGAAGCGAAGAAGTATGTACAACAGCTGGATCAGAGAGAAAGGGCAGCTGTGGGTAATGACTGAATGCACTGTTGAGTATATGAATCTATTTGGTTAAAGCTGTGCTGTTAAACATTGTCAGTTGTTAAGCAGGGTTGTCACACTGGTAAAAATTAGAACATAAGAGTCGGGGGCCAGGAGGCTAGGAAACCCCTAAGACCCACAAGAAATGGGCAGATGTTTAGAGGGTTGGAGGGGTGAGGAACAGGGGAACAGAACGGGAGGGGGGAGGGGGAGGGAAGGGGAAGGAAGGAGAGAAGAGAGGGGGAGGGATAAGGAAACAGTACAAGATGATAACGGGCCTAGACACTACCTATACTACCGGTATCAGGCTATATTAATAGTGCTACGGTGTGCAGTGGGGGATACACTCTCTCGGGGCAAGGCTGGGTGTCCTGGGGAGAAAGAACACAGAGATTATTTAAAGCTATTACAATTAGAGAGCTGGTACGTCCCCTAGGAAAATTCGAATAATCTCATGGAATGTTGGAGGCATTACTTCCCCCATTAAGAGAACTAAAATACTGGCGGCCTTAAAACGCCACGATGTGGGGATAGCATGCCTCCAGGAGACTAGGCTCTCCCGGGAGGAGCATGAGAAACTAAAGAGACACTGGGTGGGTGAGGTATTCTGCTCCCCAGCAACAGGGCGAAGAGGGGGGGTGGCAATCCTAATTCATAAAGCCTTACTGTGCCAAGCACAAATGTTGTTCAAAGATGGAGAGGGGCGAGTGGTGGGGATCAAAGTAAACCTACAGGGGAAGGAACTACATGTAGCCTCTATATATGGCCCGAATGCTTCAGCACATGCTTTTTACGCCCAACTGTTAGCGCGCTGTCAAACTCAGGCAAAACTCCCCTTGATCTTAGCAGGCGACATGAATCAAGTGATGGATGAGGAGTTAGATAGATCAGGCACCGGCCGGATGAGGCGGGAGCCCGCCACTGCATTGTTGGCGGCTTTCTGCCAGGAACTGGGTCTAGTAGACACATGGAGATTGTTGCATGGGGAGGAAAGAGACTACACACACACCTCCAGAGCGCACCGCACGCAGTCCAGAATAGACTACATATTTATATCACAAGATCTCTTCCCCAGAGTAATTAGCGCCCAAATCGGCCCAGACGAAATCTCGGACCACTCGCTTACCTGGGCAGACCTGGAGTCCATGCCACTTTTCCAGCAGAGGCCGGGATGGCGGTTTCCAGCCTACCTTTACACTTCTAAAGACTTTGTGAGTTTCATACAGAAGAAATGGGAGGAGTACACAAGACACAATCAGGCCCATAGTGAAGATCCCATACTGTTTTGGTCAGCCGCCAAGGCAGTATTAAGAGGCGAGATAATTGCCTATGTGAGTAAACGCAACCGACAGATCGCGCAGGGGATAATAGGCCTAGAGCAGAAACTAAGAGAGGTAAAAAGGAATTATACTAGGCATCCTACGCAGTCGCAGCATGAGTTACTGGTGTCCACCAGAGCAGCATTGAATAGCTTAATACACGAAAGGACAATGAGATCCCTACTGTATAGGAAATACAAACTACACAAATTTGGAGATAGAGCGGGAGGAATGATGGCTAGACTAGTGAAGGGGGCCCGGAAATCATGCTTTATCTCAGCTATACAAAAGTCCACAGGGGGGGTAACGACCAATTTAGAGGAGATTGCACTTATATTTCGGAAACATTTTGCTACTCTATATGCAAAGGGCCCGGAAGAGGTAGGATTTCGGGAGAAGATACAGAGATACTTACATACAAAGCGATTGGGGAAGATCCCTCCAGACCGGTTGGATGCCTTTAACAACCCAGTAGGGATAAAAGAGCTGCAAAGGGTCATAGGTGCCTTAAAATTACACTCGGCTCCGGGGCCGGACGGCCTGTCTGGAGAGTTCTACAAAATGATGAGCACACAGATTGTAGGGCCACTAACTGAACACCTCAATGCCATAGTAGACGCAGGTCAATTCCCAAGGCATGCTAACTCGGCGACAATCAGCCTGATTCCAAAAAAAGGCAAAGACCCTTTGCAACCTAACTCATACAGGCCAATTTCTTTAATAAATGTAGAGGCCAAACTGCTGTCTCGGATTCTGGCCGACCGCTTAGCACCCCTGATGCCTTTGCTCATTGGGGAGGACCAAACGGGGTTTGTCCGGGGCCGACACTCAGTCTTAAATGTAAGAAAACTCATTATGGCTATGTTATCCGGGATAGAACTTGGAGTCCCCCGAATGATTGTGAGCCTAGATGCAGAGCGGGCATTTGATCAGGTGAATTGGTCTTTCATGTTTGAAATATTAAAGGACGTAGGCTTAGAGGGATGGACCTTGCAAGCGATAACAACATTGTACACACAGCCAAGAGCTGCAGTTAGGGTGAACGGGGTCCGGACGCCAGAATTTGATATAGGCAAGGGCACACGACAGGGCTGCCCCCTTTCCCCACTACTCTTCTTACTGGTACTAGAACCCCTCTTGGTTGAGATCCGAATGCGGCGGGACATTAGAGGCATACAGGTCTTTGGGAAAGAGCAAAAGGCGCTTGCATACGCTGACGATGTCCTGCTGCTGCTAGGCGACCCCCAGACCTCTTTGGAGAATCTCCTAGAGGTTATCAGAGCATACGGCAGGTTGTCCGGGTACACAATCAACAAAACAAAATCATTAGCGATACCCTTAGATGCCACAATCAGAACAACATGGAAGGGTTCCCTCCCGTTGCAATGGGAAGAGCAACAGTTTAGCTACCTGGGAGTTACTATCCCGATTGATCTGGGGACCCTGTATGATAGGAATGTGCAACCCCTCATAGACACCACGAGATGCCTACTACAGCTTTGGAGCTCATGCCCACTCTCGCTCATGGGTCGGATAGGCCTTATAACATGATATAGTCCCGAAATGGCTTTACAAGTTTCAGATGTTGCCGCTATATCTGAGGCGAAAAGAGGAGAAGATTCTAAACAGGCTAGTACAGAAATTTCTCTGGAATAACAAAAAGCCTAGACTCCCCCTACATGTGATTCAGAAGCCAAGACCTCAGGGGGGGATGGGTCTGCTTAATATAAGACAATTAACAGTGGCCTGTGCTATGAGACACATACGAGATTGGCTGGTGGAGAGCCAAGACTTTTCAGCAACTCCAACAGAGCTGGCCATGTCCCCTACTGCACACCTGGGCTGGGTATTGCATGCGCCCGGAGGGAGAGTAAGTAGAGATCTGGTCAGGAACCCCCTGGTTGCCTCGGCGAGGGCAGCGTGGCGATGGCTCTGCAGGTGGCACCATTTCGATTGGAGGGCGACACCTTTTCTGCCATTGTTCCATAATCCGGACTTTCCGGAGGGCACATCGTCTGTGGCATTTAGCCGCTGGCGGGCACTTGGAATAAAGTATGTATATCAATTGGTGTCTGACGAGGGTAAAACCCGCACTTTTGCAGACCTGTGTCAGGAATTTAAATTAAGGGAGATAGATCGCTTTCCTTACCTACAGGTGCAGCACTACATAGTAACACTGGGCTGGTCTAATTTAAGTGAAGATGTACAAGACATGCTGAGCTCGGACATGACATTGGGGGCACAGGTGCCGGTACCACTCAAATATCATCACAGAGCTCTGCAAGATTCCACGGAAGACATAGACTTTAGAAGTCGAGCTCAGCGCTGGACGGATGAGTTACTGATTGAGGTTTCTGGAGAGACATTGAGCAAATTTGTATCCTCCATGTGGAAAACTTCTTTCTTCACTAAGTACTTGGATATGCAGTATAAGTTTGCCCTACGATTATATATTCCGCCAACACGAGCTTGTAAGGCTGGGTACAGTGACTCAGATGCATGCCCTTGGTGTAGGCAGACCCGGGCTACGCTCGGCCACATGTTTTGGTCTTGCCCATATACACTGCAACTGTGGACTCAAATTCTGGGCGAAATCAAGAGATACTGGGGACGCACAATACAGAGACACCCAATGCTATTGTTTGGTGAATATAAATGTATTAAGCCAACACTGCCTGGATTCCTGTCCTTCCTGCAGAGAGCAATACTGATGGGAAAGAGAGTCATCTTATTACACTGGCGAGACACTAGAGCTCCTGCTCTAAGAACCTGGAGAATACAAATGATAGAACTCTTAAAGCTGGAGAGGTGCGGAATGCTGGATTTGTCCTCTGGAGAGGGACTGAGATTTCAGAAGACATGGGCGAATTTCTGGGACACACTGCAACCGTTAGCAAGAAGTCGAATCTTAAACTGATTATTAGAGTTCACATTATAGCTACACTTGTTATCAGGTCTATATACGTGACGGGAGGGGCGGGTAAAGGGAGGGATGGGAGGGGGGACTAGGGTTCGGGCTGAGAGAGGGGGGGGGAAAGACTAGAAAGAGGGGACAAATAAGAGACGAACATAACACACTTCACGTAATACTGGAAAGATTGGATCTTTAGATTGTCACCTTACAATGTTATTTGTATGTTCCCTTTCTGCTAACAGACAGATTTGAATATATAGGTAAGAGAAGGGGAGGGTGGGTGGAGGGGGTTGCTCGGGGATAAATAGTAGGAAAATGTTTTGACGTATGTGGACAGATTGATGGTTCTTTGTTGTATCAGGAAGATTACTTGTTGAACATTGCGTATTGATGCTTTATATAATACGTCAATAAAAAGATTTAAACATAAATTAAAACTGATCCACTCCATTTGAACCCTTCTCCAGCCATCAGCGTTTAAAGTTCTGGTCCATTCTCTAGTCATTAATCAACTCGATTATTACAACTTGCTCTATAAATCTCTCACGTCGAGTGACATATATCACTTACAACTTGTTCAGAATACAACTATTAAACTTATTGATGGGGCCCAGAAATTTGACCAAGTAACGTCCCTTATGAAGTCCTCACATTGGTTACCAATCCCTTATCACATTACTTACAAAATCTTACTCTTGGTATTTAATGTTAGGTCTACTGGGGACCCTACCTTTTTCGCCTGCTTGCTGACTCCATATATCCCCACCCGTTACCTCCGCTTGTCCACACAACAATGTTTGATCACTCCTGCACTCATGCTAGAATTAGGCACTGTATTTTTTCAGTACAAGGCCCTAAGCTCTGGAATCAGCTTCCAGAGCATCTCAGATTTCAGTCATCCTTACACCGATTTAAGGTTGATCTCAAAACGTATCTTTTTCTGATGGCATTTCACTGATGCTAGACACAGGTGTTACGAGGCTCTGGGTATGTCCCCGATCCTGGTGTGTTTTCCTCGCTCCCTTGCTTTCCTATCATGATTATTGTAGTTCTCCCTCTAACCTTCTATTCTTTCTTATTTCTACTTCCTTCCTCTTTTCTATTTTTACCTAGCCTGTAAGGCGCCTAGCTGGCATTGCTGATAGGCAGGATAGTAAGTGTTTAATAAACTTGAAACTTGAATTGTTGGTACTAATTTGAATTTACGTGTGCATCTTCCTAGTCAGTATCTATAAAGATGAATGTGTAAATTCTTATGTGAGGGTCTGAAAATGGCGCATGGCCATGAGAGGGGCTTGGGCAGGTCGGGGCATTACTAGAATTTTCACGTAGTGTTATGGAATGTGCCAGAGAAGCGCGAGCATTTACATCAGGTTTCAATTGATGTAAATAATCGGGCCCAAAATTGGGCTTGGATTCCGGTGCTAAACGCTATTCGATAAACAACACCCAACTTGGAACACTGTTTATAGAATAGCGGTTAGTGCTTATTTTTTTTGGGGGGGGGCACCCAAATTTGGGTGCCATTTACTGAATTTAGCCCTAAGCGCAAATTCTATAACAACAATTAAGCGTGTAAGGCTCTTCATTTTGGTACTCCATCTTACTTAGCAACCCTTTGTTGTTCCATACACCCCGCCAAGACTTTTGTTGCTGTCCTATGATAACTGGCTTTCCTTTTCTTATTGTATTTTTTCATTGATTTTATTTGGTTGTACACCGCCCTGTGATTCCTGTAGGAAGGGTGGTACAGCAAATTAAAATAAACTATGATACTAGCATAATACAGCATTTGCATGCTAACATTTTAAGTGTGACCACTTACGCCTGTGTGAATGTACACCTAAATGCAGTACCTTGCATGCATAACTAATAGTTTCCTATAAAGTGCAACCTATAATAATCAGCGCACCGATGACCAAGACACATCCCTCCCAGGTGAACACCCCATGGCGCTATTACGCACTAGACAATTTACACATGTGCTTTATAGAACAGGGTCATAACTCATACACGTAACTGCAAATTAGTATCAATTAGTGCTAGTTAAGACCAATTACTGATAGTTATCGCCAATCAAAGGTCAATTTTCAAGTGTAAGAAGCATCACATAACTACTCGTGCAACTGTGTGCACAATTGGTAGAATTAGAGGGAGATTGATCCCTTGATGCATCTGGTCCACTCAAACGACAAGATATTCCAGTCTGTGTAATTATGTCCAGACATTTTGTTCACATTACTAAGGCTCCTTGTTCTTATTAGGCAAGAAGGAAAACATACAGAAAAGTAGCTCTATGGTACCAATCCTTTCCCGAAAGCAGCATTTCTACATAACAGACTCAAAAATGCAGTAATGCTGAAATGCTTTCCCCAGGGTGTTGGGCATTAAAATATGTGTAGTGGAGTGTACGTTGGCACCCTCTAAATCAAAGATATTTGTTACCTGGGTCAGCTTCAAGTGTCAAACAGGGCTGGCTTAACCAGTAGGCAGACTAGGTGATTGCCTAGAGTAGCAGCTTCTGGGAGGGGGAAGCAAAAAGCAGCTGCAAAGCAATAAAGATCCCAACAGCCACACAAACTCAAAGAACCCACTTTAACCCACAAGGACGGTGGACAATTTTCAAATAGCCCAGTTATCTGAGGAAATGGTTTTTGGAAAATGCCCTCTTCATATTTATATAGGGGGTCTTTTAGGGAGTGGAGGAGTAGGCTAGTGGTTAGTGCAGTGGACTTCGATCCTGGGGAACCGAGTTCAATTCCCACTGCAGCTCCTTGTGACTCTGGGCAAGTCACTTAACCCTCCATTGCCCCTGGTACAAAATAAGTACCTGAATATATGTAAACCGCTTTGAATGTAATTGCAAAACTTCAGAAAGGCGCTGTATCAAGTCCCATTTCCCTTTCCCTATTTAAGATTCTACATGGAATGTTGCTACTGTTGAGATTCTGTTGCTACAATTTGAGATTCTACATGAAATGTTAATGTTGCTATTCCACTAGCAACATTCCATGTAGAAGCCTGCCCTTGCAGATCAGCAACGCAGCCGCGCAGGCTTCTGTTTCTGTGAGTCTGATGTCCTGCACATACATGCAGGACGTCAGACTCACAGAAACAGAAGTCTGCGCGGTCGCATTCCTGATCCACAAGGGCAGGCTTCTACATGGACTGTTGCTAGTGGAGTAGTAGCCTAGTGGTTAGTGCAGTAGACTGAGTTCAATTCCCACTGCAACTCCTTGTGACTCTGGCCAAGTCACTTAACCCTCCATTGCCCCTGGTACAAAATAAGTACCTGAATATATGTAAACCGCTTTGAATGTAGTTGCAAAAACCTCAGAAAGGCAGTATATCAAGTCCCATTTCCCTTCCCCCCTTCCCTTTACTAAAGCGAGCTCATGTTTTGGGCACGAGCTAAACATTAGAGACGCCCATAGGAATGCAATGGGATCTCTAACGTTTAGCGTGCCTATTTTTAGCTCGCGCTAAAAACGTGAGCGCGCCTTAGTAAAAGACCCCCATAGTATATGCAAAGCAAAGTTCCACCTTCCTGTGCCATACATCTGACTCCATACGTCATGCTCTTTCTCTCTCTGACCTTAATCAAATCTAACCTACAAGTCCATCTTTCTGAGACTGTTTTTAAATCCTAACTCCTTATCCTCCTGTTCAGGCTCATGTTATTTTTAACCATAATAAATGGAACTCCCAAATTCCCTTTATTTGCCCTATAACCTTGAACAGATTGTAAGCTGTACTGAGAAGAGACGGCCTTGTCTGTGTATTTGTACAGAGCTGCGTGTGTCTAGTCCTATATAATAATTCTCACCTGGCTCACTCTGTGGGAGGAAAACACTGAAGCACTGAAGGCTAGGCTGGCTCCCAGCAACACTCACTCTGCACCACTCACTGTCACTCTGGACCCGCCGTCAGCCACGCCCCTTCCGGACATAATTCGCAACCCCAACGTTCTAAATGAAGCCTCAAAAGCCCCTCAAAGCCAGAACTGTGAGGCACCAGAGATATCCGGTTTGCCCATGCCTCGAAAACGGAAGTCAGAACTCTGAAGCGCCGTATGCCCCGCCCTCGCGTCACAACGTCATGATGACGAGGGAGGAGGGCGGACCACACTGCAGCAAACTAAACAAACGCGATCTAACACCATCACGGACCTCCACGCGATCTGCGGAGCACACTGCTGGAAACTAAACAAACCCGGTCTAACACCATCACGGACCTCCATGCGATCTGCGGAGCACAGTGCTGGAAACTACACAAACGCGATCTAACACCATCACGGACCTCGCAGGTACCTCGAGGGGGGTCGGGGGACACGGGTCGCGAGGCTACAAACACTACCTCCCCGTGCCTGCAGGGTGCTTCGGGGACAGCTGCGTTGCTGCACATGCCTCCACAGCCTACAAACCCTATCTCCCCCTGCCCCAAAACCTTGCTAGCGCCCGTTTCATCTCTTCCAGAAACGGGCCTTTTTTACTAGTAACATTATAAAAATGGTAAGTTCTAGCAGTCCTCAGCATAAGGAGTAGCAACTTCGGCCTGTTTTTACCTGTGTGAGTAACAGAAGGCATTTCTCTCCATCACAGCCCACCAAAGGGGTTGAACCCCTATTTACCGAATGATTCTCTACTTACCACAACAGAACAACCTGCTCTGTCTCCTTCCACTCTCTTTCATATCACATCCAAAGAAAATCATCTTTCACTCTGCGGATGCTCTAAAAGAGAAGATGCAAAGAGGTCTCAGTGTAAAGCATTTACAGCTACAGATAACTTGACAGATACCACAAAAAGGCGATTTTATTCCCTGGAGGGAGCAGATCCCAGATCGGTGCACAAAATAATTAGCACTTAATTGGCACTAATACGATTCGAGTGCTGATCTGGCTCTATGCGCTATTCTGTAACAATGGCCTCCTAAATTGAATCACGTGTAACTCCAAAGGGGCGTGGCCATGGGAAGGGAATGGGCAGGTCAGGGACATTCACAAAAGATGTTACAGAACAGTGAGCAATTGAACTAAATACTGAATCCCCCAAATTCTCCAACGGGCGAATACTGCAGAGTCTGTGCCCGGAAAGAAATCCGGATTGTGTTAAAGAGATAAGTATGGTGTTACTGCAGCAGAGAAGTGATGTCTGCGGCAAATCCAATTCCATGCAGCCTGCGCTACTTTCACAAAAGTGTTCATGGACAAAAAGAAAGGAGTCCTACCTGGCACGGTATATATTTACCAGCTAAAATGAAATGGAGTGTACAAATTTGCTTCCAAAGTTGAGACAGAAAAATCATTCCTACCTCTATACCAGTCATTAATGTGTTTCATGATACAGGCTACATTCAGGTATCTTATATTTAACAATCCCAACCCCCCATGAGGCCACGGCTTCTGTAACACCAAGATGAGCAAGCGGGGCCACCTACCTTGCCATAAATGTACTTGTAACATCTTGGTTAGTGCCCTTTCCTCCTGCCCTCACAAGTAAATCGGCAGCATTGGTAACATATACAACCATTTGGGAGCTAGTATCATGTTAAATAACACAAAACGTCCCAAGAGGAAGAAAGGATATGCTCGCCACAACCCCAGCGAACATTTCATAAATGTCAGTAGAGGCTTTACATTGCAAGCATATAGCTCAGTCAATGAAACTGGTATATAGACCCCCCCCCCCCCCAGGAATTTTAGGCCTCCCTCCACCCTGCTAAGTGAAAAGTCTCCCCACCAGTGTTGTCTAATCTTTGTGGAGGACGGGAGAGCCTGGGATTTCCCCATATTGAGCTTGAAACCTGAGAATGAGCCATAGTCGCTTATCACTGTTAGGAGGTGCGGAAGGGAAGTATGTGGGTTTATAATAATTAAGAGCAGGTCATCTGCAAAAGCCAGTACCTTCCACTCTGTCCTCAGTTAAGTGACCCCCACCATCCGTCTCTCTCTTCTAAGTAGACTCAATATGGGTTCTATCGTAAGAAGAAAGAGTAATGGGGACAAAGGACAGCCCTGTCAAGTGCCATAGCTACCAAGAGCTTAAGGCCTTAGTTTTAACCCTGTTTACCAACAACATCACTTCAGGTTCCGCGTATAGGGTTTTGATTGCATTGTAGTACCACCTCGAGAGGCCCACATATGTCAATATCCTGAATAAGAACGGCCAGAAGATCCTATCAAAGGCTCGCTCTGCATCTAGACTAACTATTAAGGATGGGATCTCCTTCCAATTACAATACGATAAGGCCAGTAATAATTTACAGATATTAAGCACTGCCTGTCGTCCCCGTACAAATCCCACCTGGTCTCCACCTCAAAGATACAGGGGGAGAGGGGGCTACTAGACCACCAGGTGGGGGGAGGGTTGAGTTTGTGGCCCACTGAGCCACCAGGGCATTTTTGGGGGGTGTGAGGGTGGGTTGGGGAGGCTGGAGTTCCACCGGATCTCCGCCCCCCCCCCCCCCCGTGCCCTTGTGTTGGGAGGGTCACTCGGACCTCCTGCCCCCATGTCGCTGTCCAGGGAGGATGTGGGGATTCGGGGGGCACTAGGCCACCAGAGCCTTGCAGTTGGAGGGGGGACCTGTGCTTGAAGTGCAGGAGAATTGTGCCTAAATTTGCATGTTATTAGTTCTGATCATAGGGGCGTTATAGCCCTGTGCTGTTCCAGCGCTATTTTTAGAACACAGTTTGAAACAGCGCAGGGCTTCTAATTCTCGGGCCACAGGTGTGAATGTACCAAAAATAATTCACAGTGGCTACGAGAGTAGTTTGTAAAACCACCACCTGCGACTCACATCTTATTAACACTCAAACCCAACTGCACCAAGCTCCTCTCCAGATGTTCTATCTTAGTTACTACATCCTTAGAAACACTGGCTATTTGAAGGCATGAATCTTGAAGCATAAACTCAGGTTGAGAAACAGCATTCCAAATGTCTGTTAAGGAAACATTCAACATCTTGGAGGAGGTGAACTACCCAATTTCTCCCATAGTCCCATCCGAGAACATGATAACCTTTGGCATGAGGACCTCCAGCAGGGCAGCAATCAACTACAAGGCCTCTCCTACCAAGGCAGATGGAGGTGGGGAATGGGGATTTTCACTCCTAAGTGGTGGTTTGGAAGGGGGGGCTATGGGCCATGGGGGAGTGGGGAGCGGAGGGTCACTGCAATATTTTTTTTATGCTGGTCTCGACTAGTACTTAGTGCTAGGGCCTACATAGCTAAATGAGGTGAATTTAGGACAACTTCTGAGCCGGAACCCACATAGGACCAAATTCTATAAAAAGTGCCTTAAAAATCGGTGCCAAAAAACTACACACTTAGTGCAATTCTATAAACTATGCCTAAAGTTAGACGTAGTTTATAGAATATGCTCAAGTGCCATTCTTGCAACTAAAATTTAGGCGCACCCATTTAGGCCACCTAAAACCAGGCCTAAATACCTCCACGCAGATTGGGTGTATCCCATAACAGTGCACATAATTTTTTTTAAACACCCATGACCCACCCATACCGTGCCCATGGCCACGCCCCCTTTTCGGCTGAATGCATTAGAATTTACACACACCATGTTATAGAATATGCCTAGAAAGATGTGCGCGTTCTAATTAAAGCCAATTAGTGCCACTAATTGGCTGTTGAGTACCAAACATCGGCATTGATTGGCTTGTTAATCAACTAAGTTGTGCAAGCAAATTAGCACACACAACTTAAGGCACCATTTATAGAGTTTGGGAGAAAATCCCTGGCTCCTACCCAACACCACCCCCTGTATCGCCCCTGACCTGTCCACTTTTCCTGAGGGCGGTCAGAGCCTTTATTCAGCAGCACTGCCTGGTTACTGCCGCTGACTATCAGAGGTTAGGAAACCCCAGGCATTTCAAGCAGGCAGAAGCCTCTCCCACCCGCTTAAATCACATCAAATATCACCCGGAATGATTCCAGCTTATGAAAGAGTTCTCTGTAACTGGACATTATGGCGATGATGACAAAGATGAAGATGAAAATGCAAGTGATGAATTAGACAGCACTACTTTTAATGCAGATGATAATAGCAATGATGATGATAAAGCATTCTTTGCTGTACAGAAGTCAGGTGTTTCAGAGATTCCCTTGATCAATAGCCGCAGACCCAGGCAGAAGGCATCAATAAAATTGCAGCCTGGCCTGATTTGAAGGAACTTTTATCAGACTGAACATTCCACTTTCTCCCAGTGAGGTTGCTGAACGTCTTTTTAGCTGTGCTGGATTAATAATGAATCACAAGCGCACCCCCGTGAATGACAGCCATTTTTAAAATTTAGTTTTACTAAAAGCAAAGTGGATTGAATAGTACAGTATAGAGTTGTTGGAATAAAAATGTTAACAGTAAGTACATTCATTATAGTCATGATATTTTTACTCAAAAAGTAATATATTAGGCAATAATTTTTTTACTTTCACTTAAGTAATTTTTTTAAATGTCCTTCACTGTACTTTTACTTAAGTGTTAAAAACATGCATTTATTTTTACTTTTACTTAAGTACTTTGCCTGGAACTTTGAACAACATTATGGGCTGCTTTACTGGCTGATAGAGGTGGTGAGTGTACAGATTAAAGTGTGGTCTACTCCGGGCCTGACCTTCAAACCCCAGTCCCGATATACTTATAGCAGCCTGCCCTGATGCTCACTGGACAACCTAGAGTTGCACACATATAAGCAGTGGCAACTAAAATTTGCTGGTTTACACATATAAATGGCATCTACCCCTTATAAAATCAGCTCTCTCTATTTCAAAACTTTAGTATACGTTTTAAAAACATGTTAGATTGTGGCTCTCGGCAACATGTCTTCTTCTGCTATTATTTGTATTTTCATTTACAACTAGTTTCTTCTTTAAAATTTATACATTTTAAACTGGGCCTAGGAGTCCCATATTTGAAAATTAATGCCAATTTTTAACAACGTGCAAGTGGTAATAGAAGTTCAGGCCACTGTCAATTATCCTCACAGAAGCAATCATCTTGCATCCATTTGTATCACGATTCTGCTCATCCAACATGAGCAGAAAAGATCACAGAGGAATACACCACATGATCCCAGGTCACCAATGGACAGAGACCTGAGACACACGGAGCTCTTGTTCAGACACAGGAAAAACGTCTTAAAGTATTCACTTCACTGATTCATTTTGAAGGGTCGTGGATTTGATATACTGCCTTTCTTTGGGTACAACCAAATCAGTTTACATATGCATAGGGTTACCATATGTCCGGATTTACCCGGAGATGTCCTCTTTTTGAGGACATTCCGGGCGTCCGGACGGGTTTTGCCAGTCCGCCCATTTGTCCAGATTTCTGGACAAACGGGCGGGCGGGCGGCAGGCCTATCCTATCCTCCCCTTCCCTTACTTACTATCTACTGCCCTGGTGGTCTAGTGACCTCTTCGGGGCAGGAAAGAGCCCCCTCTTTCCTGCCCGGAGCGCTGCCCTTGCCCTGCATCCTGTTGCTGTGACGGTCTCGGGATTCAAAATGGCCGCCAAGAGTTGAAGGGGCCTCGCCAGACTTCAACTCTCAGTGGCCATTTTGAATCCCGAGACCGTCACAGCAACAGGATGCAGGGCAAGGACAGAGCTCTGGGCAGGAAAGAGGGGGCTCTTTCCTGCCCCAAAGAAGTCACTAGACCACCAGGGCAGTAGATAGTAAGTAAGGGGAGGGGAGGGGAGGTGACCCGGGGGAAGGGAGGTGACGGGGGGGGGGGGCAGGGGAGGGGAATAAGTGACCTGGGGGGAGGGGAGGGGAATATGTGACAGGGGGCCAGGCGAGGATGCGAAAGGGACAGGTTTGGTCTAGTGTATTCAGAATACACACCAGACCAAACCTCTAAAATACTACCGGTACATCGATGACATTTTTATGATTTGGACGGAGGGTGAAGAAACTCTGAAACAATTTTATTCTGCTTTCAATACATACCATCCTACAATCAGCTTCAAAATTGACTACTCCCCAGAAAAAGTCAATTTTTTGGACACCACGGTCTCAATCAGTGATGGCTGTATACAAACATCTATATACAAGAAACCCACAGACAGATGCTCCACAACTCCAGCTTCCATCCTTCATATACAAAAAGATCCATCATTTACAGCCAAGCCACAAGATACCACCGTATCTGCTCTGACCCAGGGGACAGAGACAGACACCTTAAAAGCCTGAGTGCATCCTTCAAATAATCTCCTAGAATATTGCCTCCTCCCTCAAAACACCCAGGGAGAATCTGCTACAGTACAAGGAGAAAAAATCCACAGACAGAATTCCCCTTGTAGTGACATACAATCCAGAGCTGGAAAAACTGAGGAAAATCATAAGAGATCTACAACCTATACTCCAGGAGGATGAATTACTGAAAGAGATATTCCCATCCCCACCAGTACTGGCCTTCCGACAACCACCCAACTTAAAACACAAGCTAATCAGAAGTAAACTTCCATTACAGACTGAAAAGGAACAGAAAGACACACGTCCCTGTAATCTATCCAGTTGCAAACTATGCCAAAATATTTCACAGGACCCCACAGTTACCCACAACGGAAAGATATTCAACATAAAGGGATCTTTCACTTGCTCATCTTCCAATGTGGTATATATCATTCAGTGTAAAAAATGTAACGAAGGATGCTATATTGGAGAAACAGGCCAGATGCTTAAGACAAGATTCAATTTACATAGACATCACATGAACAATACTGGTGTCAGTAGGGTTCCCACACCTGTTGGTCAACATTTTACAGGACCAGGACATTGTACCAGTGACTTCACAGTGAGAATCCTGAAAGGTAACTTTAAAACCATACAAGAACGTAAGACCTTTGAAGTCAGAATGATTGAATATTTTAACACCCAACAGAAAGGACTTAACAAGGATCTGGGGTTCCTAGCCCATTATAAACCATAAAGCTGTATTTCTCTGTTGATCACCCCACCTCTCAATTATCCACACCCATCCTGTTAGAATATCAATGATATGCTTTGATGTTCCCATGCATACCTCCGACCCACCCCCATCCTCCCACCCTGTCAGACTGTCATAGTAATGCTTGAATGTTTTCACTTATATACACTGTCAGCTAGCACATTTGCTTATTTCCGATCTGACGAAGAAGGGCAACCTTCGAAAGCTAATCAAGAAATGTATTAAGTTATGTCCAATAAAAAAGGTATCATCTTATTTTCTTTTCCATGTTTTATTTTGTTTGATTTCTATTGATAACCTTAAGAGTGGACTAACACGGCTACCACACTCCTCTACCTATAGATGAAAACTCAAGGTTCTGGGTGTCATGTTGGATTCCTTTCTTAGGGGGTCTTTTAATAAAGCTTAGCTCGAGTTATCTGCAGCAGGGCCCATTTTATTCCTATGGATCCTGCTGCAGATAACTCGAGCTAAGCTTTAGAAAAAGACCCCCTTCATTCTGAACCTCAGGTGTCAAATCTATGGAAGAAAACTATCTTCCAATTAAGACAATTACATTTAATTAGATCATATTTTCATGAGCACCATTTTGCCCTATTGTTCCAAATGTTGGTTTCGTCCCAACTGGACTCTTGCAACTCGCTGTATATGGGACTAAATTCTCTGTTGTTAAGAAAACTCCAGCTGATGCAGAATACAGCGGCTCGACTGATCTTCCGGATTAAGAAATACAACAGCATTTCTGAACATCTTCAAAAGCTCCACTGGTTCCCTTTAAACGCTCAAATTATTTTTAAAACTGCTTGCACTGTTTTTCACATACTACTTCACCGGATTTATTAATTCAACTTTTGTCTCAATCATTGGGCTCTTCGTCTCGGGTATTTAATACTTTTTTACTAAGAAATCCTACTGTTAGAGGAGTGCGTTATAAGCATCATCGAGATTCAATGTTTTCTTATCATGCCATTGTTATATGGAATGGCCTGCTTCAGGAGCCCTTTTACAAAGGCGCAGTAAAAACTGGCCTGCGGTAGAGTGGGTGCATGTTATGGGCATGCGCTGGGCCATTTCTTTACCGCCTCTGGAAAAAAAGGGCTTTTTTAATGGGCTGGGAAATGGGCGTGCACTAGAATTAAAACTAGCACCTGCCTATTTATGGCCTGAGCCCTTACTGCCACCACTGACCTAATGGTAAGGGCTCACACACTACCCACGCAGTAACAGTGCAGCGCACCGACTAACGATTACCACCGGGAATGCCCGCCACAGTAGTAAATTATTTTCTACTGTGGAATTCGGAGCACGCCAAATTCGGAATTATCACAGGGGGAAAGCACTAGCCCGTCAGTAGTGCCGATTTGGAACACACTACCCGCGCGTTAGCCCTCCCACACCTTAGTAAAAGGGCCCCTCAATGTATTAGAACTGAGTCGAATTATCTTTATTTTCAAAGGAAACTGAAAACTTTTGATAAGTTTTAAGAGGTTTTCTTTGATAAATTTTTATGTCATTTTTACAATGGTCTTAATGTATTATTTTGAGGTATTATACTTGATGTAATTACTACTACTACTATTTAGCATTTCTATAGCGCTACAAGGCATACGCAGCGCTGCACAAACATAGAAGAAAGACAGTCCCTGCTCAAAGAGCTTACAATCTAATAGACAAAAAAATAAATAAAGTAAGCAAATCAAATCAATTAATGTGAACGGGAAGGAAGAGAGGAGGGTAGGTGGAGGCGAGTGGTTACAAGCAGGGGCGTATCTGGACTCCGGCGGTAGGGGGGGCCAGAGCCAGAGGGAGGGGGCACATTTTAGCCCCCCCCCCCGAGCCCCCACCACCGAGCCCCCACCGCCACCAATGACTCTCTCCACCCCCCTCCCGCCGCCAACCCTCCCCCGCTGCCGTTCTTACTTTTGCTGGCGGGGGACCCCAACCCCCGCCAGCCGAGGTCTGCTTCCACCTGCCGCTGCCGTAAAAACTTCTTCTTCAGCCGGCGGGGGACCCCAAACCCCCGCCAGCCGCCCCGCGGTGTTTAAAATTCATCTTCGGCCTCCGTGGCCGTGCTGCTGTGATAGGCGCTGTTGAAATCCACTTCGGAGTCTGACGTCGTTGATGGCGGTAGGGGGGTCCAGGGCAAAATCTGCGGGGGCCCAGGCCCCTGAGGCCCCACGCAGATACGCCCCTGGTTACAAGTGGTTACGAGTCAAAAGCAATGTTAAAGAGGTGGGCTTTCAGTCTAGATTTAAAGGTGGCCAAGGATGGGGCAAGACGTAGGGGCTCAGGAAGTTTATTCCAGGCGTAGGGTGCAGCGAGACAGAAGGCGCGAAGTCTGGAGTTGGCAGTAGTGGAGAAGGGAACAGATAAGAAGGATTTATCCATGGAGTGGAGTGCACGGGAAGGGGTGTAGGGAAGGACGAGTGTGGAGAGATACTGGGGAGCAGCAGAGTGAGTACATTTATAGGTTAGTAGAAGAAGTTTGAACAGGATGCAAAAACGGATAGGGAGCCAGTGAAGGGTCTTGAGGAGAGGGGTAGTATGGCGGAAGATGAGACTGGCAGCAGAGTTTTGAACTGACTGGAGAGGGGAGAGGTGACTAAGTGGGAGGCCAGAAAAAAGCAGATTGCAGTAGTCTAAACGAGAGGTGACAAGGGTGTGGATGAGGGTTTTGGTAGAGTGCTCGGAAAGAAAGGGGCGGATTTTACGGATGTTGTAAAGAAAGAAACGACAGGTCTTGGCAATCTGCTGGATATGAGCAGAGAAGGAGAGAGAAGAGTCAAAGATGACCCCAAGGTTTCGAGCTGAGGAGACAGGGAGAATGAGAGAGCCATCAACAGAAATAGGAAACGGGGGGAGCGGGGAGGTGGGTTCCCCATATGTATTGCTTGGGCTTCTTAAGTTGTAAGTCGCCTTGGCCACTAGTTGGGATCTGTGAGGTAAATAAATTCTCTATTAGATTAGATTAGAAAACAGCAAAAAAACACTCAAGGGGTTTAATTTTTTTTTTTTTTGCCTCACCCTGTACATGTACTGCACAGGTAAGAATAGCCGATTCTTAAATGCAACATCTCTGTCCTTAGCCAGACTTGAATGCATGAGTATTTACTGTTTTGTTTATTTGTTGTAAACCACTTCGAATGCATTGGCTCAGATAAGGGAGTATATAAAATTTTAGAAATAAACAACATAAATATTATAACTGCTTTTACACTGGCGGAAGCTACAGTGCCTGAACCTGTTTATGAGTCGTCCATTCCTTTTATCTTGAAAGTTGCCCTTGCCTGAACCTTTTCTATTTCTAACCACAAACAATCCAAGTAAGAAAAATCCTTCTAAACATTGATTGCACTTATGAAAGCTTGAAGAATACAGAAGGGGAAACTAATAAAATACCAATATGCTTTTGTATGAGAATCCCCTTATGGAGGCTAATTTTATAATACAAAACAAGTTAAAGCAAAGACATTTAACCTAAATCCCACAAAAAAAAAAATTGCACTGCAAGTATGATACCAGTAGATAGGTAGATATAGCTAGGAAAAGAAAAGGCCCAACAATCTGCAAGATCCAAACCAGTGACACAAAGGAGCAGATCACAATTCAAAAGGTTTTGTTCAAATCTTTATTCTGTAAGGTCTGAGAATAAAACCAAACACGCACGACACTGGCGTGTTTCGCCCACACAAAGGTTGCATCAGGACCTAGGTAATACTGATAAATACAAACAAAACCTTGTAAGTAAAAAACATAAACACATACATACACGGTAAAAAATTGTAATAAAAATGTGCACATACACAGCTGGAAGGTCACATACACAAACTGGGGGTCACAGTTTGGCCAGCGGTCGCAATTTATGGCCCGGCAACTATATTTTTGAAGTGGCAAAGCAGGCATTAGGCGGGGCATTCTGCGGCAATGATGCCATGCCGGCCCTCCCATTCCTATCGGGGGACGCCTTATGGCATTTCAGGGAGAGTGGGCCAAGATCACTTTGGATCAGTGGGTCCTGGACATTCTCCAGGATTGTTACAAGCTAGAATTTTCCCCCCCGGTTGCTCGTCTCTTCTTACTACAAATGTAACAAACACAAAAATAAATACCAGAATATGTACATAGTGACCCAGGGGCCCTTTTACTAAGCTGCGTAGGCACATACGTGCATCCTACGCACATCAATTTTGAACTACCACCTGGCTACTGCGTGGCCCAGGTGGTAATTTTTTATGCGCATATGCTACACGTGCCAAAAACTTTTCTGGCACACGGTATTACCTGGGCAGTAATCGGCATTGTACGCATACTGATGATTACCGCCCCGTTAATGCATGACACCTTACCGCTAAGTCAATGGGTGACGGTAAGGTGTCAGGCCCAAAATGGACGCATGCCAATTTTCATTTTGCCCCACATCCATTTTCAGCTAAAAAAAGGTCTTCTTTTGCAAGTGCGCTGAAAAATGGACCTGCGCGCGTCTACACCAGCACAGGCCATTACTTGGCGCACCTTAGTAAAAGGACCCCTTAATATCTAAATAATAAAACAGTCAAAAGTTTACAACAAAACGATTACTACACAGTCATAAGATAGAAAAGGGCACCTACCCAAGTGCTACAGTATATAACAATCACCTCACCAAAACTTGGACAAAGATGGTGAAGCGATTGTTATACACTACTTGGGTAGGTACCCTTTTCTACCTTACAATTATGTACTAATTATTTTATTTTAAAATTTTGCCTGTTTTATCATTTAGCTATTGAATCACTATCAGGCTTATTTTCGAAAGAGAAGGGCGCCCATCTTCTGACACAAATCGGGAGATGGGCGTCCTTCTCTCAGGATCGCCCAAATCGGCAAAATCGAAAGCTGATTTTGGGCACCCTCAACTGCTTTCCGTCGCGGGGACGACCAAAGTTCCCAGGGGCATGTCGGAGGCGTAGCGAAGGCGGGACTGGGGCACGCTTAACAGATGGGCGTCCTCAGCCGATAATGGAAAAAAGAAGGGCGTCCCTGACGAGCACTTGGCCGACTTTACTTGGTCCATTTTTTTTTCACGACCAAGCCTCAAAAAGGTGCCCGAACTGACCAGATGACCACCGGAGGGCATCGGGGATGACCTCCCCTTACTCCCCCAGTGGTCAGCAACCCCCTCCCACCCTAAAAAAAAACTTAAAAAAAAATTTTTTCCCAGCCTCAAATGTCATACCCAGCTCCCTGACAGCAGTATGCAGGTCCGTGGAGCAGTTTTAGTGGGTGCAGTGTACTTCAGCCAGGCAGACCCAGGCTCATCCCCCCCCCCCCCCACCTGTTACACTTGTGGTGGTAAATGGGAGCCCTCAAAACCCAGCCGAAACACACTGTACCCACATGTAGGTGCCCCCCTTCACCACTTAGGGCTATGGTAGTGTTGTACAGTTGTGGGGAGGGGTTTGGGGGGGGGGCTCAGCACCCAAGGTAAGGGAGCTATGCACCTGGGAGCGATTTCTGAAGTCCACTGCAGTGCCCCCTAGGGTGCCCGGTTGGTGTCCTGGCATGTGAGGGGGACCGGTGCTCTACGAATGCTGGCTCCTCCCATGACCAAATGGCTTGGATTTGGTCGTTTCTGAGATGGGCATCCTCGGTTTCCATTATCGCCGATAACTGGGGACGACCGTCTCTAAGGTCGACCTAAATGTTGGGATTTGGGCGTCCCCGACCGTATTATCGAAACAAAAGATGGACACCCATCTTGTTTCGATAATACGGGTTTCCCCGCCCCTTCGCCGGGATGTCCTTAGAGATGGGTGCCCTTAGAGATTGTTGTCCCCGTTCAATTATGCCCCTCCATGTACATGTTCTGGTATGTGCAAATTTTTAACTATTTTTTACTGTGTAATGTTTGAACATGTATACCCTGGAGGAAAGGAGAAACAGGGGTGATATGATACAGACGTTCAAATATTTGAAAGGTATTAATCCGCAAATGAACCTTTTCCGTAGATGGGAAGGCGGTAGAACTAGAGGACATGAAATGAGATTGAAGGGGGGCGGACTCAAGAAAAATGTCAGGAAGTATTTTTTCACGGAGAGAGTGGTGGATACTTGGAATGCCCTCTCGCGGGAGGTGGTGGAGATGAAAACGGTAACAGAATTCAAAAATGTGTGGGATAAACATAAAGGAATCCTGTTCAGAAGGAAGGGATCCTCAGAAGCTTAGCGGAGATTGGGTGGCAGAGCCGGTGGTGGGAGTCGGGGCTAATGGTGGGGAGGTGGGGCTAGTGCTGGGCAGACTTCTACGGTCTGTGCCCTGAAAATGGCAGATACAAATCAAGGTCAGGTATACACACAAAGTAGCACATATGAGTTTATCTTGTTGGGCAGACTGGATGGACCGTGCAAGTCTTTCTCTGCCGTCATCTACTATGTATATGTTATGTTACTAACAAGTTTTTGTTGTATTTAGTATCAGTATTACCTAGCCACAGATGCAGCCCTTGCGTGGGCAAAGTGTCGGGTTTGTTTGGTTTTATTCTCAGACTTCAGAGAATAAAGATTTGAAGGAAATCTTTCGTACTGTGATCTGTTCCTTTTTATCACTGAAAGATATAGCTATACATAAATATAGATATGCTATAAAAGGGAGAAAAGGGACTGCAGATACCAAATATTCAGCTGTATTCAAACACCTTCAATAAGCTTCAATATTATCCTTTCATCAGTCCAAAAACTCCCTTGTTTTTAAAGGCACTTTCACTTAAATTTCTTCAGTAGTGTTACAATTAAACCTCAATTCAAAAAGCACATCAGGACTTAACTTTGATCCATCTGACCATTGTAAAAAAATATTTTATGCTGAATGTTTGCCTCTCTATTCTGTTTTTCAGTCTTCTACCTGGATGCCTACATGTGGCTATGAGGGTCTCCATCCAGCAGCTTCCTAAGCCTTTGGAGGCATATTTTCAAAGCACTTTGGGAGGCTAAGTTCCATAGGTTTCTATGGAACTTTGGGAGGCTAAGTGCTTTGAAAATGAGCTTGTTGGTGTCCATCTTTACCATGACAGGTGACTCTTCACCAGTATTCTCTAAGAGGCCCTTTTACTAAGCAACGTAGGCACCTACGCGCACCCAACATGCGCTAATTTGGAACTACCAGGTGGCCTGGGCGGTAATTTCATTTTTTACGCATGTCCACTATGCGCGCCAGAAACTTTCTGGTGCGTGGTGCTAACCGGGCAGTAATCGGCAGTGTACGAGTGCTGACGATTACCACCTGGTTAACACGTGAGACTTTACTGCTAAGTCAATGGGTGGCAGTAAGGTCTCAGGCCCAAAATGGACACGCGCCAATTTTATTTTGCCGCACGTGCTTTTTCAAGCCAAAAAAAAGGCCTTTTTGCAGATGCACTGAAAAATGGACCTGTGCGCGTCCAATATACACGTCCACACCAGTGCAGGCCATTTTTCAGCGCACCTTAGTAAAATGACCCCTAAAATTCTATCTAGGTGATATCTCAGATCTACCACTTTGAGTGACCTCCAGACCAGGCAAATTATCCAAATATCTCACAACCATCAGCCAAATGCCCCAGACAAAATGCCAAATGTCAAATTGTCAATAAGTGCAGTCCTATATCTCTATTTCTCTCTGACCTGTCATACACTTGTAGTTTTTTTCTGCTGATATTATTTAGACTGTAAACTGCTTTCACGTTAATATGAAAGGTGAAATAGCAAATCATGATAAACAGTAAACAACATGGCAATCGTATCCCTTCCTTCCCAGATACACATTCCTGGAGGCACGTCTTTGGGCTGGAGTACAGCTTCGCCAGCAACTCCAGAAGATGGGAATAAGGCCAGGTGTCGGATAGACTTCTAAGGTCTGTGCCCCAAAAACGGCAAGACAGATCAAGATCAAGAATGCATATCTAATATTGCATCATGCTATATGCTATGAGTTTATCTTGTTGGCAGACTGAATGGACCATAGAGATCTTATCTGCTGTTACTATGTTACTATGTTACTATGAAAAGATAATAGGTCAGCTAAAAGACAGGTCCTTATTACTGATTCACTTCCTGCCATTCCATTTTAGTACATCTCTCTACATCTTTCTTTCTTTCTGTCTGCCTAACAAACGTACATAAGTATTGCCGTACTGGGACAGACCAAAGGTCCATCAAGCCCAGCATCCTGTTTCTAACAGTGACCAATCCAGGTCACAAATACCTGGCAAGATCCCAAAAAAGTACAAAACATTTTATACTGCTTATCCCAGAATTAATGGATTTTCATCACCTTTCTCTGCACCTTTTCTAATTCCACTATATCTTTTTTGAGATGCAGCGACCAGAATTGAACACAATATTCGAGGTGCGGTCAAACCATGGAGTGATACAAAGTGCCTTAGGTCTTCCAGATCTGCCACTCTAACCTCCAGAGACCATATCACTCCTCTAAAAGCAAAGGGCTCTTCTTAATGTAGGGTGCAGACAAATTACCTCTCTCTAAGAGACAGATACGGTCAACGCCATACTTAAGTGTCCTGCTGCTGGACAACTAAGTGCCTATCTTTTTCTCTTATACAGCTATTAAAGGAGATGGGGAATGTTCAGCAAAGTCTAAGCTCCTGAAAATGCTAAACTGAGTGGCCATAGAAGGTGATTAGGGAGTTATTTATTGGGATTTAATACAACTACCCTCCCGTGGGTTTGATGCAGTTTTGGTTTGCTTGTCTAGTACCTAGCCCTTTGTACCTATAGTGTAGCCAGGGGCAGACTGAGCATTTGGGCAACCAGGCAGTGCCTGAGGGCCCAGTGTAGTTGGTGAGACCAGTACCTCCTCCCCACTTGTCCGACATCTCTCTCCCCTCCATCCATTGGTCCGGCACTTCCCGTCTCTCATCCCCCCTCCCCCCCCCCCCCTATTTACCTCAAAGTTCCCTTTTCTATACAGGGACCAGATTGCAGCTGACCTTCTCTCTGGTGCAGCTCACCCCTTTCTGACATAACTTACTGCTTCTGCAAGGGTGGGCTATGGAAGAGAGGTTCCGGTCAGTGGCAGACAGCTAGGGCCCTGTATGGAGAGCCAAATCCAGAGACAGAGAGGAGAGAGGGGGAGATGTTGGCCTAAGAAGGGGGAGAGATGTTGGACCTGGAAAAGGGAGGGAGGGGGCAGAGATGGTGGAGATACGGAAGGAGAAAGAATGAGATGGAGAGATGTTGCATCAGGGGGAGGGGAAGAAAAATGTTGGATCTGGGGATGGGGGAGAGATGTGGAACCCAGGGGTGGAGGGTGAGGGAGATGGGACCCAGGGCAGGGGGGCCCAGATCCCTGTCAGTCCGCCCCTGAATCTAGCTATCATGGTAGTCCAGTTTTCAGTCTCACTCTGCCACAGGCTCTTTTAAAGAAATGTGAATTTACACTCCTAGTTAGGCCTTAGCCTCATCTACTGGGATTAATAAACCCTAGAAACCTCTGACCCACAAAGAAGTAGATCATCAAACTAATCAGCCACACACAATAGGGGCAATTCTAATTTAAGTGCCACAATGGCATGCGTTTAGTTCCAATTCTGTAACAGCGTTGAGTTGCGCTTAACACGTTACAGAACACAAGCACAAAGTGGCTTTGCTGCATCGAGACAGGCTGGCCACTTAGGTGAATGGCTGGTGTAAGTTGCCGTGCCTAACTGAGCCATGCAGTGCACACAACTAGCAGTATTCTATAAGTTGAACGTATTGCGCAATCAGATGCCCATGACACGCCTATGCTCTGTCCACACAGGTACAGCACACTTTCGGTTACATGCTATGTAAGTTGTGTGCACTTTCATATAACAGCTCCAAGCATTTATGCACATATTAGCCGCTAAATGGCGCCAATCCCGTGCATGCCACCATTCTATAAACTCTGGTGCACAACTGGCACTTAACTTTAGACAAGCCTTACAGAACTGCCTTTAATATAAATTGATCTAATATCAATCTTAGCAAAGCTAAAAGTCCAGGTAAGACCAAGCAAGTCCTAACTTTAAATGTAATCTAGTAAAGTTTAATGCTAGGGCTTCCCAAACTTGTCCTGGGAACCACATCACTAGCTGAGTTTTCAGGATATTGCCCACAAATATATGCATGAGAGGAATGTGGTATACTCTAATCCATCTCAGCATACTGACCACCTAAACTTGACCACCTAAACTTCAGGAAATCACTAAAAACCCTCCTCTTCAAAAAAGTCTATCCCACCGATCCAACAAAAATCCCCACACCCAGCAACACAAGATAAACTATGATCGTACTGGACAATTTATTATCCTCGACCCCATGATGTCTGAAACACTTCTACCTATGACCATAACACAACCTTGTATTTGTTATCAACCGTAATGGCAATCGCCATTACGATACCTTGTAAGCCACATTGAGCCTGCAAATAGGTGGGAAAATGTGGGGTATAAATGTAACAAATAAATAAATAAATACTAGGCTGGATTTCAAGTGAGGGCACCCACAGGCAATGGGGGAAGATTTTTTTCTCCCCCCCCCCCCCCCCCCCCCCCCCCAATCATCCCATCCAGTTCCTTTTCTGTTTCGTGCAAAACCCCCTCACTCCGCCACTTGTTCTGTACAGTGGCTGATCCCAAGCAGCAATGGCAATAACTCCGATACCAAAATTCAGCACTGTTACCATGGAAACCCATGTGAGGGGAGGGGAGGGGCGGAGCCCCACAGGACCTGTCAACACCAGAGGGCTTCAGGTTAGAGAGTTGCACAGGGACAGAAATTTCACCCATCCCCACCCATCTCCAATGGAATCTGCTACAGAAATGCTAAATAGTAGTAGTAGTAGTAGCAACCCATACCCACCCATACCCGCAGGAGTCAACAATATTATTTACTTGCTCACATCCCTCTCTTTCCTTCCAACCCCAACAGCCTCCTTGGATTTTCTTTGGATGGTATAAGCTATTCAACCAATGAGTCTCCCAAGCCTCAGTCTAGTGTTCCGATTGCCTCTCTGGGCATTTCAACTCTCATTCTGGCGCTCCAGTTGCCTCTCTCAGGGGTCCTTTTATGAAGCTGCGGCAAAAGGAGGCCTGCGCTGGCATCAGCGCGTGTTTTTGACGCGCACCAAGGCCCCATTTTACCACCGAGGGTAAAAGACAGGTTTCTCTTTTCCTAAAGAAATGGCCATGCAGTAAGTGAACCACTTGCCGCGTGGTCATTTTGGAGGGGGGGGGGGAAGCACTTACCACCACCCACTGCGGTGGCGGTAAGGGCTCCGGCGCTAACCCAATGGTAACCGGACAGCACGCGGCACTGCCCACTTAACACCAGGTACACAACGGCGCTACAAAAATTGAAATATTTTTGAAGTGTCAGAAATGGTGCGCACTGGGGGAGGGAACTACCGCCGGGCTGCTACAGTAGACTAGCGGGCCTTCCCTTTTAGCAAGCAGTAAGCCCACGTTGGGCTTACCGCCGCTTCGTAAAAGGGCGCCTCAGTGCATTCCGACCTTCATTCTAGAGTAAAGGTCTGTACCGGAACAGGGTTTGCGGGAATCCCGCGGAGTCCGCGAGAATCCCATGGGAATCCCCTCCGGGTCAGCGGGAGTGCCGCAGGGACGGAAACAGACATGCGGAAATCCTGTGGGGATGGAGGATGTTCTGGCGGGATTCCCATGGCCACGCGCCGCGCACATACCTTCGTTTGTGAGAGCCCGCTGCTTTTCTGCTGATCTGTGCCCCTGTCGCATCAAGCATGCTGCAGTGCTGATTCGCCAATTGCCCCTTCTTCTTTTAGTGGGCGGAGACACCAAGCTCTCCTCCAGTGGGGAAGGGTGGCATTTCTGTCCCCGTGCAACTCTCTATTCTAGAGTTACCAGAGATTTTGAAAACACTCCGGTGGGAATCCCACAGCAACTTCTTCCATCCCCGCAGGTTCTCCGGGATTCCTGCAATCCCCATTCCCACGCTGCTCTCTAGTTCAGGCCCACAGTTCATTTTGTTATCAGAGTTGTAGCTGCCTGCTGATGCTGCTCATTGTGGTGTCATGGCCTCAGGCCTGTTTTCAGGTATGGCAGTAGCGGCAACAATCCGGCTTCTGTCAAAATTTGGCACCAGAGGCAGTCATCTATGGCTAAATCTGAACCTACCTGCATATTGAGCTGAAGATATCCTTAAATGCTGGCTGTGGGGTCACCAGGCCAGGTTTGGGAAGCCCAATCTAACCTCTTCTTTTAGCGCTATTTCTTAAAATGTGATGAAAATAATGCAGATGTTGCTATTTGCCAACATACAGATGTTTAACACTGACACATGGCATCCATCATGCAACAAGCTATGTATTCCTATGAGGAAGGGCAGCAGAGTCCACTGGGGGCAGCTTGCTTGAAAGGGATGATGGCCAGTAGCATCCTAAAGAGATGATTCAGAACTATGGTGCTATCATTTCTGGCGAAAAGTCTTGGGTTGCTCTTTCCTGGAAATGAGTTTAGATCGTGCACAGACTGTAATATAGATTTTTGCCTGCCTCTGAGAAGTAGGGCACCATATGATTTGCACAAATAAAAAAAAAAGGCAACATGATGTAATAAGAATAGCACGAAACCACATACATTACAGTCTTAGAAACTGCCAAGAAGCGCCCCAGAGCAAATGTGGCCTCCCTACTTCCACAAGGCTGCAGACAAAAGCACAGGTGCTGCTGTTGCTCCTGTTCCCGAAATGCAAAGCATCGGAGCCCAGGTACCCTGGCAGAAAGCTGCACGACCTCCTCCCCCGCCCCCTTCTTTTGCACTCTTTCATTAAGTTCTCCGTTCACAAGCCCCTAACGACAGTCCAGAAGCCTCCCGCCAGCAAACCTGCGATCGGATGCAGAGACCCCAAAGGGGGCAACTCGCCCTGTTCGCTCCGATCCCCTTCCTCCGGTGTCGCCTCCCTCGTGCACGGCTGGGAAAGTGCAAAGGGAAGCAACAAGCAGCCTGGGGTAGGGGGAGGAGGAGGGTCGAGGATGATCTAAGCCACGAGGGGAGGACGGCGAACCGGAGCCCAGGAGCCGCCAGGCTCGGTACTTACCGCACAGGAGCCCGTTAGACGAGCGATCATGGTCTTGGCAGACAGGCGGCGAAGCGGAGGGAGGAGCCGGGGTGGAGGGAGGAAAGGCTGAACGGCGGAGAAGGGGGCGGCGCTCCCCAGTCCTGCCGGGGGAACCCCGTTCCTTCCACACCGGGCTGCGCCTTCTCCCCCCAGGAGGGGGAGACGAGATTCGTGCAGTGAAAGCCCAACACGAAGCCCTCGGATCTCCTCTCTGCTTTGCTCCGCTTGAGCTGTCACTGCGTCCAGATCCCGACCTCACCTTCTCCCTTTGGTCCAGGTTCTGGGCTGGTCCCTCTGTGCAGCTTCCAGTGGGACACACTGCACTGCCATTTCAAACTTTACAGCTGTGAAGGTTGACAGTGAGAGGGTCTCTGATGAACCCCGAAATGACCTCTTGCTTGTAGTCATTCAACACTGTTCCTTTTTTTATTTTTTTTTTACATTATTATTTTTTTTACACTGTGACCCATGAATAGCTGAACGGGCTGGGCCAGAGCGACCACGGCTCCAACCAATTTTTGCCCCACACAGCACTGGAAGATGGGGGTAGAGACAGTGTTTGGTTTTAGTCCTTCCAAGCAAAAATATATTTCACTCTCTTGTTATGGCCAAAAGGGTGGAGAAGCTGTCTAAACACTAGTGTGTGGGGTGGGAATGCCTCTGGATCCGGTGTTGCATTAAGCCTCAACGTTTATAAGTACTTAAGTATTTTCCACACTGGGGCGGACCAAAGATCCATCAAGCCCAGCATCCTGTTTCCAACAGTGACCAATCCAGGTCACAAATACCTGGCAAGATCCCAAAATGGTTCAATACATTTTATGCTGCTTATCCCAGAAATAAGCAGTGGATTTTCCCAAAGTCATTTTAGTAATGGTCTATAAACTTTTCATTTAGGAAGCTGTCCAAACCCTTTTTAAGCCCCGCTAAGCTAACCACCTTTCCCACATTGTCTGGCAAAAAATTCCACAGGTTAATTACACATTGAGTGAAGAAAACATTTCGCTGATTCGTTTTAAATGTACTAAGTTGTAGCTTTATCGCATGCCCCCTAGTCCTAGTATTTTTGGAAAGAGTAAACAAATGATTCATGTCTACCCATTCCACTCCACTCATTATTTTATAGACTTTTCTCCAAGCTGAAGAGCACTAGCTGCTTCAGCCTTTCCTCATAGGGAAGTCTTCCCATCCCCTTTATCAATTTCCTCACACTTTTCTGTACTTTTCTAATTCCAATATTCTTTTTTGAGAGGCGGCAACAAGAATTTAACACAATATTCAAGGTGTGGTCACACCATGGACCAATACAAAGGCATTATAATGTCCTCATTTTTGTTTTCCATTCCTTTCCTAATAATACCTAACATTCTATTTGCATTCTTAGCTGCCACAGCACACTGAGCAGAAGGTTTCAACATATCATCAACTACGACACCTAGATCCCTTTCTTGGTCAGTGACTCCTAACGTGGAACCTTGCATTACATAGCTATAATTCAAGTTCCTCTTTCCCACATGCATCACTTTGCACTTGCTCACATTAAACGTCATCTGCCATTTAGATGCCCAGCCTCCCAGTCTCGTAAGGTCCTCTTGTAATTTTTCACAATCCTCTTGCGATTTAACAATTTTGAATAACTTTGTGTTGTCAGCAAATTTAATTACCTCACTAGTTACTCCCATCTCTAGATCATTTATAAATATGTTAAAAAGCAGCGGTCCCAGCACAGACCCCTGGGGAACCCCACTATCTACCCTTCTCCATTGATAATACTGACCATTTAACCCTACTCTCTGTTTTCTATCTTTTACAGTGCCGTAGCGAGGGCTAATGGCACCCGGGGCGGGTCGCCGCTGCGCACCCCCCCCCCCCCCCAGGTGCAGCATGGCGCAACCCCCCCTCTGCGGCACACCCCCCGGAGCACAACCCCCCCCCCCGAACCGCATTCTTACCTGCGGGAGGGCCGATCCGCCCTGAGTGCACGTCACTCGGAGCTGCGTCGGCCCCGCTGGTTCCCTGCTCTCTCTGCCCCGGAAAAGGAAGTAACCTGTTCCAGGGCAGAGAGAGCAGGGAACCAGCGAGGCCGGCACCCCCCGAGCGCGTGCACCCGGGGCGGACCGCCCCTCCCGCCCCCCCCTTCCTACGCCACTGATCTTTTAACCAGTTTTTAATCCACAATAGGACACTACCTCCTGTCCCATTACTCTCTGGAGTCTTTCATGAGGTACTCTGTCAAACGCCTTTTGAAAATCCAGATATACAATATCAACCAGCTCACCTATCCACATGTTTGTTCACCCCTTCAAAGAAATGTAATAGATTTGCGAGGCAAGATTTCCCTTCACTAAATCCATGTTGGCTTTCAGGCTTACTTTCGAAAGAGAAGGGCGCCCATCTTTTCGAAAGCTGATTTTGGGTATCCTCAACTGCTTTCCGTCGCGGGGACGGCCAAAGTTCCTGGCGGCGTGCTTAACACATGGGCATCCTCGGCCGATAATAGAAAAAAGAAGGGCATCCCTGACGAGCACTTGGCCAACTTTACTTGGTCCATTTTTTCTTGCAACCAAGCCTCAAAGAGGTCCCCGAACTGACCAGATGACCTCCCCTTACTCCCCCCAGTGGTTTGTAACGCACTCCCACCCTAAAAAAAACTTTAAAAATATTTTTTGCCAGCCTCTATGCCAGACTCAAATGTCATACCCAGCTCCCTGACAGCAGTATGCAGGTCCCTGGAGCAGTTTTAGTGGGTACTGCACTGCACTTCAGGCAGGCGGTAGCCTAGTGGTTAGTGCAGTGGACCTTGATGCTGAGGAATTGAGTTCAATTCCCACTGCAGCTCCCTGTGACTCTGGGCAAGTCACTGAACCCTCCATTGCCCCTGGTACAAAATAAGTACCTGAATATATGTAAACCACTTTGAACATAGTTCCAAAAAACCCCCAGAAAGGCAGTATATCAAGTCCCATTTCCCTTCTCAGCACTTTCTATTTGACTTGATATTCCTATGCTGTTTCTTATCATTTTCAGTCGGTTCCTTCTTCCATTTTCTGAAGGATTTTCTTTTAGCTCTCATAGCTTCCTTCATCTCACTTTTTAACCATGCTGGCTGTCATTTAGTCTTCCTCCCTCCTTTTTTAATACATGGAATATATTTGGTCTGGGCTTCCAGGATGGTATTTTTGAACAGCATCCACACCTGATGTAAAATTTTGACCCTTGCAGCTGCTCCTTATGTTTGTTTTTCATCATTCCTCTCATTTTATCATAGTTTCCCTTTTGAAAGTTAAACACTAATGTATTGGATTTCCTTTGTATACTTACTCCAAAGCTAATATCAAATCTGATCACATTATGATCACTGTTATTAAGCGGCCCCATCACCATTACCTCCTGCACCAGATCATGCGCTCCACTAAGGATTAGGTCTAGAATTCTTCCTTCTCTTGTCAGCTCCTGTACCAGCTGCTCCATAAAGCAGTCCTTGATTTCGTCAAGGAATTTTACTCCCTAGCATGCCCTAATGTTACTTTTACCCAGTCAATATTGGGGTAATTGAAATCGCCCATAATTATTGTGTTGCCCAGTTTGTTAGCCTCCCTAATTTTCAATAACATTTCTACATCTGTCTGTTCATCCTGGCCAGGCATATGATAGTACACTCCTATCACTATTCTTTTCCCTTTTACACATGGAATTTCAATCCACAGGGATTCCAAGATGTGTTTTTTTTTCTTGCAGAATTTTCAATCTATTTGATTCAAGGCCCTCCTTAACATACAATGCTACCACTCCACCAATTCAATCCACCCTATCAATATGATATAATTTGTACCATGGTATGACAGTGTCCCACTGGTTATCCTCCTTCCACCAGGTCTCACAGCTGCTTACTATATCTAATTTTGTTAGCCTCCCTAATTTTCAATAACATTTCTACATCTGTCTGTTCATCCTGGCCAGGCATATGATAGTACACTCCTATCACTATTCTTTTCCCTTTTACACATGGAATTTCAATCCACAGGGATTCCAAGATGTGTTTTTTTTTTCTTGCAGAATTTTCAATCTATTTGATTCAAGGCCCTCCTTAACATACAATGCTACCACTCCACCAATTCAATCCACCCTATCAATATGATATAATTTGTACCCTGGTATGACAGTGTCCCACTGGTTATCCTCCTTCCACCAGGTCTCACAGCTGCTTACTATATCTAATTTTTAATTTACTGCAATATATTCTAACTCTCCCATCTTATTTCTTAGGCTTCTGACATTCACATATAGACATTTCAAACTATGTTTGTTGTTCCTATTTACATCATGAGGACATTATAATTCATTTGTATCATTCCATGGTGCAACCGCATCTCAAATACTGTGGGCAATTCTGGTCACAGCATCTAAAAAAATATATAGTGGAATTAGAAAAGGTACAGAGAAAGGCGACGAAAATGATAAAGGGGACAACTTCCTTAAGAGGAAAGGCTAAAACGGTTAGGGCTCTTCGGCTTGGAGAAAAGATGGATGAGGGAAGATATGATAGAGGTCTATAAAATAATGAGTGGAGTGGAACGGGTAGGCGTGAATCGCTTGTTTACTCTTTCCAAAAATACTAGGACTAGGGGGCACACAATGAAGCTACAAAGTAGTAAATTTAAAACGAATCAAAGAAAATATTTCTTCACTTAACGTGTAATTAAACTCTGGAGTTTGTTACCAGAGAGTTTAGTAAAAGCAGTTAGCTTAGTGGGGTTTAAAAAAAAGGTTTGGATAGCTTCCTAAAAGAAAAGTCCAAAAGCCATTATTAAGATGGACTTGCGGAAAATCCACTTATTTCTAGGATAATCAGCATCAAATGTATTGTACAATTTAGGGATTTTGCCAGGTACTTGTAACCTGAATTAGCCACTGTTGGAAACAGGATCCTAGGCTTGATGGACCTTCAGTCTGTCCCAGTATGGCAATGCTTATGTTCTTATATTTATGTCATGTTCTTATTTCATGCTTCCACTTTTTAAGCATTTCTATTAAATGCTGGCAGTAAGATTCGACATGGGGGGGGGGGATCTGGTTGGGGGGGTGGGCTGGGGGGGGGGAAATAGGAAATATGATGATGTTCTAGTTAGTAAGTGTTAGAAAGTTGTTTTTGATGGAGGGGATTGTTAATTATATATAACTAGTAAAAAAGCCCCGTTTCGGCTAGCAATGTTTTCTTCTGTGTGCATGTGGGAGTGTGTGTGTCCCTGCCCTCTGGCCTCTCTCCCCTCCCCCCTCTGAGTCCTTCACTGTTACAGAGCCAGCGATTTGATTTCGTGCTCTGCTGTTTTCCTTCACTGACTGTGTTACAGAGAGGGCGGGGCAGACACTCATAGGGAAACCGGATATCTCACCCCCTTCACACTTCCGGCTGGAGGCTTCATAGAACGTTGGTGTTGCCTTTTATATAGAGAGATTGTAATACTGAAGTACACTTTCATTAATAAAGATTATGAACAATAAAGGAAAGGAGGGTGGGGGAGGGGGATAATATTGGGGGATAAAAGAGAACATGACTAGACATTCTGACATAGGAATGAAAGTATTCAGTTGTATTAGTACTGTTGTTGGTTGAAATATTATGAATGTACAGTGTACACGATGTGTTAATAAAGATATTTAAACTATAAATGCTGGCAGTATTTAGGTTTGTTGGGTGAGCATTCTTCACATTTTGAGTTTTACTCACTGATGTCATGATGTTGCTGCTGTTAAGCAGCATTTTAGGGTTTTACTATGTTCACTTGAAAAGCCCCCTTTTTAAGGAAAACATTATTTTTAAAAACACAATTGTTAGATTCCAGTGTTTTTAAGTACGTTCCTTTACCCAAACACTTTTTTGTATTCATCCATTTCTCTAAGCTCTGATTGCTGTGTTTGTACTTTTCAAGGTTTAGTTCATTGCATCCTCACTTTACCTATGTGGCAGTTTTCAGCGCTCATTTGGATTCAACTAAGTCATTCACTTTCACCCATAAAGTATTATTCTTCCATCACGTTCAATTGCATAGCAGTGCACATTTGGTATTTGTCATTTTCCTAATAGTATAATTGTCTGTGAATTCAGTTTTTAGCAGATTTGTCTTTTTCAAGACGAGGCTGTTTTTTCCTCATCGGATGGTTTTGATACTTTGTTACCTTGGAACTAGTCACCATCATCAGGTATGCACTAAATGCAGCTTCCGTTATCATTTATTCATGTCATGTGGCATTTTTATTTTATTATTTTAATTACAATTTTGAGCATCATGTTTTTTTTTATATGATTGAGATTTTTATATGATTGATATTATTTACATTATATATCGTTTATGTATATTTAATTAGACTATTTATGGTTTATGTTTTTATGTCTTCTTATGCTTATTTATTGATGTTTATTTGTCTAGACCCCTGACACAGGCAATTGTTGCCGAAACACAGATTGTGTCAATAAAGTCAAAGTTCAGATACCCCCGTTCTTGAAGGCTTCTTGTGCTTTTT
Organism: Microcaecilia unicolor; assembly: GCF_901765095.1. Taxonomy (NCBI): domain Eukaryota; kingdom Metazoa; phylum Chordata; class Amphibia; order Gymnophiona; family Siphonopidae; genus Microcaecilia; species Microcaecilia unicolor. The sequence goes on from NC_044031.1 coordinate 721,541,083, forward strand.
TGTATAAAAATTATATAACGAGAGGACCCAAGATGGCAGTTACATACCTAATGTCTGGTAGCAGGATCTTTTCTGCCTCTAAGCGGTTACCTTTGGTATGGGTGAATTGAAAGGCAGGCAGGCAACTCAGCCCTCTCTGTCCTCAGCCTTGTCTACAGTGGGCCCAGTGGTTGGATTTGTGACCTATGCTGGAGCTCAAGCAAGTGGTTCAGAGGGCAGTCATGGGAGGATTAGAGGAGACTATTGAGCTGGATGTCATACTGATCCCCAACTGCAAGCATCACCCCTGCAACTTCAGGTGCAGAGCTCCCCGATTTCCAGAACTCAGCAGTCTTCATGGGGGAACACTGAGGACACTGGGGTGAGAGGGTGAAAGTCAACTGAAGTACTGATTGGAGTAGAGCCTTGTGCTGTAACATAGTAACATAGTAGATGACGGCAGAAAAAGACCCGCACGGTCCATCCAGTCTGCCCAACAAGATAAACTCATGTGTATACCTTACCTTGATTTGTACCTTTCTTTTTCAGGGCACAGACCGTATAAATCTGGCCAGCACTATCCCCTCCTCCCAACCACCAGCCCCGCCTCCCACCACCGGCTCTGGCACAGACCGTATAAGTCTGCCCAGCACTATCCCCCGCCTCCCAACCACCAGTCCTGCCTCCCACCACCGGATCTGGCACAGACCGTATGTCTGCCCACCACTATCTTCGCCTCCCCACCACCAACCCCTCTTCCCCCCATCGGCACCACCACCCAATTTCGGCTAAGCTTCTGAGGATCCATTCCTTCTGCACAGGATTCCTTTATGTATATCCCACGCATGTTTGAATTCCATTACCGTTTTCTTCTCCACCACCTCCCACCGGAGGGCATTCCAAGCATCCACCACTCTCTCTGTGAAAAAAATACTTCCTGACATTTTTCTTGAGTCTGCCCCCCTTCAATCTCATTTCATGTCCTCTCGTTCTACCACCTTCCCATCTCCAGAAAAGATTTGTTTGCGGATTAATACCTTTCAAATATTTGAACGTCTGTATCATATCACCCCTGTTCCTCCTTTCCTCCAGGGTAAACAGGGGTGATATTGTCAATTGAGAGAAAAACTATTTGACCAGAGGAGAAGGACATCCGAAAAGAGCAGATTTCTACCCTGGAGCCAAAGAAGGAATGGAGGTAGGGGGTTCTGTCCCTTTGGTTTTAAATTGTAATTTACCTGGCTCCCTGTTGGCTAAATCCTTGATGTCCTTGGGGGTGGTAGGGGAAAGCAATTGTTGACCTAAGGAAAGCATTGATTCCAGCCTCTAACACCTTAGCTCAAAGGGTTCAGACTCTGGCACGTAACACAGAACAAAATGTGCTTTGGTGGGTAACTTTAAACCCCACTCAGAGAAGGTGAAGCACTCATTCCAAGGGGACCAAACTACTATTTCTTCTTGGATATATAAAGTGGAGGCTTTGGACAATGTTTCCAGGAATGCCAGCATTCAAAGTTTACATTTTCATCTTCATTTATTTGCTGAATTTAAAACCAGCACATTTGGAATACCACCTGTTCTTCCATTGGTTCCAGAAAGATGTTTAAAGGTTACAAAAGGGTGGTTCTGGATGTTTCTCAGGCTAGTGTTCTGCCTGAGCTACATGCCTAGGGAGCGTGGCTCCCAAACTGAAGAAGGAGGGGTGTCTATGGAACCTGTAGAATGTTCTGCATTTTTTTTAATCTTTGGGGGCAGCAGGGGCTATGTCCTCTACTTTGATGGTGACTGTTGCACGACAAACAGAGAGTGGCATTTCAAGTTCTTTTTTAGGTATATGGATAAGCTGTCTTTGAATCATAAGATCTTAGGGGTCCTTTTACAAAGCACGGTAAAACGTAGTCTGCAGTAGTATGGGTGCATATTTTGGGCGCATGCTGGGCCATTTGTTTGCCACATCTGAAATAAAGGGCTTTTTTTAATGGGCTGGGAAATGAGCATGCACTAGAATTAAAACTAGCGCGTGTCTATTTACAGCCTGAGCCCCTACCGCCTCTCATTGACCTAGTGGTAAGGCCTCACGTGCTACCCACACAGTAACCGTGCAGCGTGCGCCAACTGCCAATTACTGCCAGGAAAGCCACCTGTGGTAGAAAATAGAATCTTTTCTAATGCAGGATTTGGCACACGCCAAAATCAGAATTACCGCCACTTGCACACGCTAGCCCAGTGGTAGTGCCGATTTGGCATGCGCTACCTGAGCATTAGCCCTCTCACGCCTTAGTAAAAGGGCCCCTTAATGTTTCCTGATGTTCCCTATCAAACTCAGAAATGGTGGTTGCAGTATCTGTTACTTCATCCAGGGGTTCTTCAGTTGCTCACTTTCATTTTTTTTTTTTTTAGTTTCCCTGCAACTGTAGCGTAAATTTTCAGTCCTCTAGGTATATTTTCTGTGAACTGTCTCACCTTTCAGAATACTTAGCCACTAAAAGGTTAGCAGTGGTGGCTTCAGGGCCGCCAAGAGGAGGGCAGGGGGGCAAAATTCCCTGGGCCCAGGCCTCCAATGGGGGCCCGGCGCCGGGGTCTCGCTCTCCTGCTCCTGATGGGACCCGGGTGATCACGTCCCGACAGGAGCAGGAGAAAGAAAACTCCGGCACCGGGCCCCCCCCTTAGAGGCTCGACTTCGGGCCAGGGCCTCTGGTTTGGCTGGTGGGGGTCCCCCCCCCCTAGGCCCCGCCAGCAGAAGAGGCCTTCCTCCAGCGTTGCTCTTCTTCACTCTGCTGCCTTGCCTGCCAAGCAGCAGCTTTTCCCCTCAGGCCGCACATGCTCGGGTTTTCAAATCGAGCATATGCAACGTGAAAGAAAAAGCAGCCACAGGGGCAGGCCATGCAGCACAGTGAAGAAGAGCAGTGCTGGAGGAAGATCTCTTCTGCTGGCGGGGGCTTGGGATCCCCATCAGCCAAGGTTGTTGCAGTTGCAGTGGGCAGGGGGTGGCAGCGGCAACGGCAATCATGGGGGGACAGCAGCTGCGGTGGCAACGATCCTTGGGGGGCAGTGCCCTGGGCCCAGCAGCGGCGGCCCTGCCCCGGGCCTGGCTTAGTCTTTCGGTGTCCCTGGGTGCTTATGTCTCTCTGGATGTCTAAACTTATTAAAGTGTCTTTAAGATGTAAACTTGAGTCTAGGAACTCTCAATATGGCTTTACTGCTTATGTATTTATTAAGGGGCCCTTTTACTAAGCCGTGTAAAACACTAACACACGCCTAACACAGCAAAAAATGGAGTACCTTGGGACATGCTCAGGTTTCCTGTGGTAACTTAAGTAGAGGAGTGTGGTAGCCATGTTAGTCCACTCTTAAGGTTATCAATAGAAATCAAACAAAATAAAACATGGAAAAGAAAATAAGATGATACCTTTTTTATTGGACATAACTTAATACATTTCTTGATTAGCTTTCGAAGGTCGCCTTTCAATAAGCATTTGCTTATTTCCGATCTGAGGAAGAAGGGCGACCTTCGAAAGCTAATCAAGAAATGTATTAAGTTATGTCCAATAAAAAAGGTATCATCTTATTTTCTTTTCCATGTTTTATTTTGTTTGATTTCTATAGATTCTACATGGAATGTTGCTATTCCACTAGCAACATTCCATGTAGAAGTCGGCCCTTGTAGATCACCAATGTGGCCGCGCAGGCTTCTGCTTCTGTGAGTCTGACGTCCTGCACGTACGTGCAGGACGTCAGACTCACAGAAACAGAAGCCTGCGCAGCCTTCTACATGGAATGTTGCTAGTGGAATAGCAACATTCCATGTAGAATCTCCAATAGTAGCAACATTCCATGTAGAATCTCCAATGGTATCTATTTTACTGTCATAGTAATGCTTGAATGTTTTCACTTATATACACTGTCAGCTAGCACATTTGCTTATTTCCGATCTGAGGAAGAAGGGCGACCTTCGAAAGCTAATCAAGAAATGTATTAAGTTATGTCCAATAAAAAAGGTATCATCTTATTTTCTTTTCCATGTTTTATTTTGTTTGATTTCTATAGATTCTACATGGAATGTTGCTATTCCACTAGCAACATTCCATGTAGAAGTCGGCCCTTGTAGATCACCAATGTGGCCGCGCAGGCTTCTGCTTCTGTGAGTCTGACGTCCTGCACGTATGTGCAGGACGTCAGACTCACAGAAACAGAAGCCTGCATGGAATGTTGCTAGTGGAATAGCAACATTCCATGTAGAATCTCCAATAGTATCTATTTTATTTTTGTTACATTTGTACCCTGCGCTTTCCCACTCATGGCAGGCTCAATGCGGCTTACATGGGGCAATGGAGGGTTAAGTGACTTGGCCAGAGTCATAAGGAGCTGCCTGTGCCTGAAGTGGGAATTGAACTCAGTTCCTCAGTTCCCCAGGACCAAAGTCCACCACCCTAACAACTAGGCCACTCCTCCATTACCACTAGGCCACTCCTCCACTGTTGCTACTATTTGAGATTCTACATGGAATGTTGCTATTCTAGCAACATTCCATGTAGAAGTCGGCCCTTGCAGATCACCAATGTGGCCGCACAGGCTTCTGCTTCTGCGAGTCTGACGTCCTGCACATACGTGCAGGACGTCAGACTCACAGAAACAGAAGCCTGCGCAGCCTTCTACATGGAATGTTGCTAGTGGAATAGCAACATTCCATGTAGAATCTCCAATAGTAGCAACATTCCATGTAGAATCTCCAATGGTATCTATTTTACTGTCATAGTAATGCTTGAATGTTTTCACTTATATACACTGTCAGCTAGCACATTTGCTTATTTCCGATCTGAGGAAGAAGGGCGACCTTCGAAAGCTAATCAAGAAATGTATTAAGTTATGTCCAATAAAAAAGGTATCATCTTATTTTCTTTTCCATGTTTTATTTTGTTTGATTTCTATAGATTCTACATGGAATGTTGCTATTCCACTAGCAACATTCCATGTAGAAGTCGGCCCTTGTAGATCACCAATGTGGCCGCGCAGGCTTCTGCTTCTGTGAGTCTGACGTCCTGCACGTACGTGCAGGACGTCAGACTCACAGAAACAGAAGCCTGCGCAGCCTTCTACATGGAATGTTGCTAGTGGAATAGCAACATTCCATGTAGAATCTCCAATAGTAGCAACATTCCATGTAGAATCTCCAATGGTATCTATTTTACTGTCATAGTAATGCTTGAATGTTTTCACTTATATACACTGTCAGCTAGCACATTTGCTTATTTCCGATCTGAGGAAGAAGGGCGACCTTCGAAAGCTAATCAAGAAATGTATTAAGTTATGTCCAATAAAAAAGGTATCATCTTATTTTCTTTTCCATGTTTTATTTTGTTTGATTTCTATTGATAACCTGTGGTAACTTAGAAATCTGTGTACACTAACCACATGCTATGTAATTTTTTTTTTTTAGGGTACATGTCAAACGCAGAGAGTGAACATTCCTGCACTAACTAGTTAGCGCATCTACATTACCACTGCTAACTGGTCAGCACACGCATAATGCAGGAGCCCTTACCTCCTACAAAATGGGTGGCAGTAAGTGCTCACGTAGTAATAAAAAAAAATGTCAGTGTGCTAATGGCAACCTTAGCATGTGGTCATTAATGCAACAAAAGTAGAAAATTAGAGTTTTTATGGCTGCGGTAAAAATGTCCTTAATGTGTCAGAAAGACCCGTGTAAGGGCATGCTAAGGCCTATTTTACCACAGCTTAGTCAAAGGGCCCCTAAGTGTTATATTCCCTTTGATATTTGTATCCAAAGTAGATCATTTATATTTCTTATATTTTTCTTTTTTTTTGTATGTTTTTGTTTCTCACTGTAATCAGTTGTTTTGTACTTGTATGTTGTGTTTGTGTATAATTGTTTATAAAGCCTGTTGTTTTCAGAAGTGTTTTAGTAAAATATAAATTTTACTTTTGTATCCATTTCTGTACTTGACTACGGGCTCCTTTTACAAAGCCATGCTAGCAATTCGGGTGCGGCAAATGCGATGAAGCCCATTCAATTCCGTTGGACTTCGTTGCATTTGCCGCACAGGAATGGTTAGCGCGGCTTTGTAAAAGGAGCCCTATATTCTATATTGAAAATATCTCATTCTGTATTTTTTTTGGGGGGGGGGGGGGTGTTGTATTTTGGTGTGTGTGTGTGTGAGAGAGAGAGAGAGAGAGAGAGAGAGATGTTTGTCATCAAATAAAGTGAAAGGGACATGGATTTGATATACTGCTTTTCTGTGAATTCAACCAAACCAGTTTACATATAGTATATGCAGTTATTTTAATATGATAAAATATTTTTTAAATGTATATATTAAGGGTATAGAGGCTCAGCAAGCAAATTAAATTTTATTAATACCCTCTTAACCCAGCCAGGTCAGTTCCACATGTATATTATTCTAGTCTTTCTGCAAATATCTGAACTGAGCTGAAGCCAACTTGGTGCACACACCAGCTAAGACACCATCTTAACAGAAAACACCAACACTGCAACTAGCTGAAATAGAGGTCTGAAAGACCCCGAGTATTCACCTAATCATAAACTAAAACACTGGAAAGAAATAACAGAACACCAGAATCACTATAAAGTGCAATTCCAACAACCCATAATTCCCACAGAGGAATATATACGTCAAATTCCTTCCACCGCTGCTCAGGTTGGCTGTTTCAGGTCAGCCCTTCTTTCCAGCAGTGCAGGGTCTCAGAACATAATGGTGCATTCAAAGGGCTGATTCACAGGACTTGGGAACTTGCTCTAATTTGTCTTCCTAAGCTCCCACTTTTCAATCAGGATGGTCAGCATTTTTTTTTTTAATGTCGGCTGCTGTGGCGGCATCAAATCCAGGTATTCAGCACCAGTATCTCCATAGTAGCTGCTGAAAAGTCTTACAGACAGATAGTGTCAGGGTAGAGGGTAAACATTCTGCCTAACCCTACAGATAGCAGTGGCATTCAGCTGTGGTCCAGTTGGCTATGTGATTTAAACTAAGAAAAAAGGCTGCCCTAATATAAACCACATAGCTTCCAGATAGCTGCTGAATATCACTACCATCTCCTGTATATAGCTAGCGCTGGTCACCGTTGAAGTGTTATAATGATGATTTGGTAAAGGATATATATGTTTGGGGGAATTGCACTAACCTGTACTGTATAATATTTAAGAAATTTTGCTCAGAATGTACAACTAAAGTTTATTTACAAAACAGGTAATGCAATGATTTTAGAAAGCAGTTTAGGGTTTTTATACAAGGGAAATGTGCCACAAGATAAATATTGTTAGAAAGTCTGAATTATTAATTATGCTGGCTTAATAATAACTCACTTTGATTGAGGCTCAGATGTAGTCTTTCTGCTGCTGGTTGGAATGGTGAAGGAGGTCTTTTCTCTGTAGCTGGATGGTGGATCCTTTGTTGGGGAAAGAAGTCTTTTGGATTGCAGAGTTGTTGCAGGGTCCAGAGCAAAGAAGGAAGAAGAGGTCAAAGACAGAGACTGTGTTCCAGTTTTTATAACAATTCCTGTTGGGCCATAAGGGTTGATCATGTGGGGTGTATTAAACCAATTAAAACTCAGGGATAGCTGAAACTGGGTCTCTCTGGTTTTGCAGATGGGAGCATGGTAGCTGGTCACATGTTTCCTGGCTAAACAATTACTGGGCGGTAGTACAGACCCCAGAAGGTACTTGACAGGATAAGGTGGATCATTGTCTGGGAGTTTCAAGTAGATGGTCTGTCTTTTGTTATGTTCAGTCTCTGTGATTACAATATTAGGTGAGTCATTGTCTGTGAGTTTCAGGAAGATGGTCTGCCTATAAATGTTATTTATTTTTTATTTTCAGCAAAACCAATAACTCTGAAAATTCATCATATCATGCTACTGAAAAAGTATAGTCCCCTAATTCTATAGACCTGCATCCAGATTCTGTATAGGCCGCCCACATTTGGGCACAAATCACAGATAAGCATGTAAATTAGTCAATTAAAAACAACAAGAAAACAAAAATATTCTTATATTCTGCAACAACCATCAAGTTCTATGCAGATAACAATATACAAGAATTCTAGCCCAGAGAATTACAAATTAGCAATAAAACCAACACTGAATATATAAAAACAGAAAAATAACTAACATAACAGAAATTTCCCAATAGAAAAGTTTTTCAGAAGTTTCCTATATAAACAATAATTGATAGTAGCTCTGACCTGCACTGGTAAGGCATTCCAAATATGTGCTGATAAGAATGGAAAATTAGATGAAAATGTAGTTTTGAAACAAACACCCTTTGAACTCGGATATGGCAATAGCAAATAATTTCTTGATACCTCTGTTCTCCACAAGTTGGGAAAACCAATTAAATCCAGCATTCCCATACAAGATATTCAAAATCATTACGCACAACTTAAAACTGAATACGGGCCTCCACCGGAACCAGTGCAATTTCACTAGCAGCACAGAGAACCCTCCTCACAGCTGTATTTTGTATTAATTGTAGTTGCTTTACCAGAAACTTTGTACTGCCCAAATAAATTATTGTATATTGCAGTAATTAGGCACTAACAATTATTGGAGTTAATTGGCACTAATTAGGAGTTTCAGTACATCTGCCCTACGCCCTATTCTATAGCATATGTGCCTGAATTTCATAATGCATAACTCCAAAGGGGGCGTGGCCATATGAAGGGGAGGGACAGGTCAGGGATGTTCCCAGACATTAGGCGTGATATTATAAAATTGCACCTAATTTATAGGAAAGCTCCTGACCTGTTCATCCCCCTCCTATTGCCATGACCCCTTTGGCAGGCATAAGTGTTCATGCCCAAAGTTAGGTGCTGGAAGTGTGCCAAGCTACTGTTCTCTAAAGGGTGCTCTGTGTGGACCACCTTTTTCAGAATACTCTCTAAGGGCCCCTTTTACAAAGGTGCGCTAGCATTTTGAGCATATGCTAACTGTGTAGATGACCATAGGAATCAGCTACACAGCGCATGCTAATGTTTAGCATGCTCTGAAAACACCAGCGTACCTTTGTAAAAGACCCCCTTAGTGCAGATCATAAGGGTGTGTGACTTTGGGTGCTATTTACTGAATCTGGTCCTTAGCACATTAAATTGGGTGCAAAGGTTATAGGATAGTGCCAGTTACATGTGCAACTTAATTTAATAATTGGCTGCAATTGGTGCTAATTGGCACTCATTTGCAGTTATTTGTGTAACTGCCCTTAGGATTCTACAAATTCTGCAAGCAAAATCCATAGCACGCAACTGCAAGGGAGGTGTGGACCCGGGAGGGGCATGGGCGGGTCAGAGGTGTGCCCAGCACTTATGCACCTTGGTTCTAGAATACTAGCAATTATGCACCTAACTATCAACAGTAAGGCGTGAGCATTTACACCAACCATTGAGCTGGCCTAAGTCCACATGCCTAAAGGGGCCCTTTTACTAAGCTGCGGTAAAAGGGGGCCTGTGCTAATGTTAGCATGTGTTTTTGACAGGTGCTGAGGCCAGAGGCGTAGCCAGGTTCTGATCTCAGGGGGAGCAGACTTTTATAAAATAGGTGCCGGTTGGTGTCAGCTAGACAGCAGTGTCTGTGTTGTTGCTCAAGGACTGTGGCGGGCAATGATTAATACAAGCTGTCTCTGTTGCATCCTGCCTACAAGGAAACAATAAGTTACATCAGGAGGCAGGACGCAGAAGAGGTCCCTGGACTGGCCAGAGCAGCAGGGGCGTAGCCAGAAAACAGATTTTGGGTGGGCATAGGCAAGAAGTGGGTGGGCACCAAGTGTTCTCCCCCACCCAACCACCACCAAAATAAAATCTCAGCCGGCAGGAAAACGCTTCTTTCCACCTTGGCAGTCTGCAGCACACATGCGCTGAAAACTAATATGCAAGTGCTGGTATCGTGGAGAGTCGCATTTTTATTTCCATCAGGTGGAAGTCTTCAGCTGGTGGAGCTTGGGATCCCCACCAGTAGTGGTGTGCTGGAGCCGGCTCGCACCGGCTCGCAAGAGCCGCTTGTTAAATTTTGACAGCTCTTGCGAGCCGGTTGTTGTACGGGGCGAGCCGGCTCCATTGCACAAGGTAAGCATGGCAGGAGGGCGCCATGCTTACTTCCCCTCCCGCTCCCATCCATGTCTAGTGATGTCCTTCGCCCCCCCCCCCATCCTCCCCTGCCGCTCCCATCCGTCAGTTTCAATTACCTGCCTTGAAGCGCCGCATTATCTAAGGCCTGCCTGCTGCCCGTCTCCAACTGCCTTCCCTGCTTGCTTCTCAGGAGTTCGGTTCGCGCCCTTAGTCCCGCCTTCTGATATCATTCTGACGTCATTTCCTTTTCCCACGGCGGGACTAAGGGCACGAACCAAACTCCTGAGAAGCAAGCAGGGAAGGCAAATGGAGACGGGCAGCAGGTAGGCCTTAAATAATGCAGCGCTTCGAGGCAGGTAATTGAAACTGACGGATGGGAGCGGCAGGGGAGGATGGGGGGGGCGAAGGATATCGCTAGACCTGGATGGGAGCGGGAGGGCAGGAGAGGGAGGAGAATTGCTGGGGAGGGTGGGGGGGGGGCGAAGGACATCGCTAGACCTGGATGGGAGCGGGAGGGCAGGGGAAGGAGGAGAACTGCTGGGCATGGATGGGCAGAGGGGGGCAGGGGAGAGAATTGCTGGGCATGGATGGGCAGAGGAGAGAACTGCTGGTAATGGATGGGCAGAGGGGGGCAGAGGGAGGCAAGGGAGAGAACTACTGGGCATGGTGGGCAGAGGGAGGCAGGGGAGAGAATTGCTGGGCATGGATGGGCAGAGGGGGGCAGGGGAGAGAATTGCTGGGCATGGACGGGCAGAGGAGAGAATTGCTGGGCATGGATGGGCAGAGGGAGCAGGGGAGAGAAGAGAATTGCTGGGTATGGATGGATAGAGAGGGGCCGGGGAGAGAGGAGAGTTTCAGGACATGGATGGAGGGGAGAGCAAGAGAAATTCTGGACATGGATGGAGGGGAGGGAAGGGAGAGAGAAGAAATGCTGGACATGGAGGGAAGATAGAGGAAGGAGGTTAGATGAGGGAAAAGGAAGTGAGGAGAGAAACTGCACATGGATGGAAATAATAGGCAGAAGCTGGATCCACGGTACAGTCAAGTATGCAGAGGACCAGAAATGAAGAAGAAAGGAGGAAAGAAAAGAAATAAATGTAAAGGAAGCCCTGGAAATGGAGTCAAGGGAACAGATAGAGAGCAGCAGAATCAGATACTGGACCAGCATGATGAGAGAAACAAAGTCACCAGACAACAAAGGTAGAACAAAAATAATTTTATTTTCATTATAGTGTTTGGAATATGTCCACTTTGAGAATCAGGTGCTGAACGTTAAAAGTTTATGTTTATTTACTTATTTATGGCATTTTATCCCATATTAAACATGAATTAGATTGGAACCTGGGATCATTTAAATTTTTTTTCCTGGAGAGAGTAATGTGTTGGCCGCCACCCCCCACCCCACGGGTATAGCCAGCTCTGCAATTTTTTTGGGGGGGGGCACAGAGGTGGGTGGGGGGCGCAGTGGTGGACGGGGGGGGCGCAGTGGTGGACGGGGGGGGCGCAGAGGTGGACCGGGGAGAGAGCCTGTTGTTAAAAATTTACCAGCACACCACTGCCCACCAGCTACCGCTAAATGTGTGCTTCTGTTGGGTGGGCCTGAGCCCTAATTGGGTGGGCCCTGGCCCATCCAGGCCCACCTGTGGCTACGCCACTGCATAGCAGGCAACCTGTCTTCTTAACTACAAAGTAAAAATATTCAGGAATAGCACACACATTCCTTCCACTGCTAGACACCTTATTTAAATCAGATGGGCTTTTGTTTGTGTGGTGATTGGCAAGGGGGTAGTCCAGGACTGCCCTAAAACACAAAACTTACCACACCATAACAGCCCTAACCCACCTATTAGAAGACAGTGCTATATAAATTACACTGGACTGTGGAGCACCAATATACCTACTATTGGGAAACTGGAACAAACTGCACTGTTACACATTCTTACACAGACACTACATGCTAGCAGAATCCTTCACCTCAGTCACACATGCAGAACATGGGCAGACCCTCATCTAGATAATCATAAGATTAGCCATACTGGGTCAGACCAATGGTCCATCTAGCCCAGTATCCTGTTTCCAAAAGTGGCCAACCCAGGTCACAAGCACCTGGCAGAAACCCAAATTGTGACAACATTCCATTCTACCAATCTAATACAGAATAGGGAGCCACAAAAAAAAACCCCAACAACAGAACTGAAGTAGAGACACCCCCCCTACTCTCTATCCAAGGAAGCCAGACTCTATAAACAGTGCAATACTGGTTAAAAAAAAAATGCATTTTCTCCTGTACATTTTACAGAGCAGGTACATCTCAGTCTTTACAAAGTATTAAATAACTCCTTTGTTGTCCGGGAATTTGGTTGGTCTCAGTCTTTTTTCCATGTTCCATGAGTCAGCCTTACAAATTATTTTCCAGGTTGGCCTTTCCATTTCTTGTCTCACCTCTTGTCTTCTTCCTTTCCTTCTCTACATCTGTTTGGCACTGATCTTGCATTTTATGTCCCCACTATCAAATAGCTGTGTATAGAGCTGCCACGTGATCCAGTTCCAGAAGGGAGATTTTTCAACCAGTCCTAGTGTGAACTCACATCCCAAATTCATAAAGGATTTGCAGTCCCTGATTCTACCCATCAAATCTGTACTGAAGTACTTCCAAAATGACTTAAGAAACTCCACTCGGACCCCTCTACTGTTGTTTGAACAATTTATTTTCTCATTTGCTTTGGTCCCACTGTCTCTTTTCTGTTTTTCTCTGTTTCTTCTGCATTTACAGGGTCTTTTGCCCATCTGACATTTTTTCTGTCTCCAAGTGCACCATCCTTCTTTCCTCTGCACCACTATGTGTCCTGTCCAGCATCTCCCTTCTGTGTCCCTTGTCCCTATCCTACCCCCAAGTTTAGCATCTGCCATTTCTGTGTCCCCATCTCCCCCCCCCCCCCCCCTTTGTCAGCACAAGCCTACCTGGTCTCCTCATCTCCCCCTTTTCTAGCATCTGTCGTCCAGGTGTCCCCATCTCTCCCTTTTTCTAGCATTGCCCTATGTCCCCATCTTCCCCCATTTTCCAGCACTACCCCTGTGTTACCATCTTTTCCCTTTTCCAGTATTACCTCTTTGTCCCCATCTCGCCCCTTTTTCACCATTGTGCCCATATCTCCATTCCCCCTTCCAGTGGTGCCCCTCTGTGTCCCTATCTCCTCCTCTCCTTTTCAGTAGTGCCCCTCTGTGTCCCTATCCCCCTCCTTTTCAATAGAGCCCCTTTCTTTCCCCCCCCCCTTTTCAGTATTTCCAGCACTGCCTCTTTGCGTTCCAATGCCCCTCTCCTCTCCCTGTCCAGTATTGACTCTTATCTCTCCCCATGTTAACCTTCTTCCCTGTCTCTTTCAGCACTCCCCATCCTCCTGCTCCCCCAGTCCATCCTCTGGCAGCTCCAAGGAGGTTTAATAGACAGGAAACCAACCAAGTGACATCAAAATGTTGAAACCAATTAAGCCAATCTCACTTTCCCCTTCCCCACGCAGCTGTCATTGCTGTACTATCAAAACAAAGCAAGCAAACCTATGAGCTGCTGCATCCATGTTGTCACTCTTTATTGTTACAAAAAAAAAAAGCCTTTATCCTCCACCTTTTAAGACACTGCCTATCCTGCTGGATAGTGATGGCGCAAGGAAAGCAAGTTTGGTCCAGCGAAGACTAACTCAAAATAACCTGTTTCTTAGCTGGGCCCTAGTATTACCATATTAAATATGCAACCATACCATGCCTCTGTGGCTATGTTCCACTAATGTTAAACAATTAACTGAATTTCTTGAAAGCATTATATAAACGTAGAGTGCATGACTAGGGGCACAAACATACACTTATTTATTCAATATCACAATTCCTCATGTAGAGCCACAAAACAACTTTTTAGGGCAGGTGGTGTTCCTTTTATTATCGACCAGATAGAGGTAAGAGTTTTCAGTTTTGGCATAATATAAGTCATCACAAGAACAAAATATAAGAAAACCAGTGGACTGAATTAGGGGCTTATAGCCCATTTATGTTTAAACAAAAGAGATCTGCATGAAACAAAATATTTATTTTGATTTTAACTTATAAAACTACTTGCCCCTGAAACACGTTCAACACAGAATAATCCCTTTCTGTATCTAAAAGGTAAACGTCTACAAAACAGATGAAGATGTGATTCCATGTGCCCCAATGAAAGGAGAGTTTAATTCTACTTCCATTTAATTTCAGTGTATTCTATCATTTTTATAACACCAGGCTTCCGAAGGCAGAACTACAGTTAAGATGAACCCATCAGGAAACAGGAGAGCCTCACTGAAATATGGACATCTATATATAAGAACAGTGAAGAAAAATGAGCACAAACTAGAGTTTAGAATTGCAGTTTCTACCAGCTACAATAATTTTTGAAGCTGTTTTAGTGATATTCAATTGTTATTTCTTTTCTCCTCCACTTTTTAAGTTTGCTTGCTTTGTTTTCAGTGACCTGAAATGACGGCTGCTCGGGGGAGTGGAAACAGATTAACCAAATGGGCTTCCTTGCTTACAGTGGACTTCGCCATCCCCCCCCCCCCCCCCTGAGTTTTTAGAAAAAATGGCGCCTATGCGCCTCTCCTGCCCACTCTCCCTGTCTGCGTGGTCACGTTTACTGCCCTGAAGCGCCGTTCTCCCTCCGGCACCGGCAATTCCCATAGTCAGCCTTCTGCCAGCGTTGGGGCCTCTCCTCACGTGCGTCCCACCTCTGCGGAAAACAGGAAGTTGTATTAGAGTAGGCGGGACACGCCTAAGGAAAGGCCCCGACGCTGGCAGAAGGCTGACTATGGGAATCGCTGGTGCCGGAGGGAGAACGGTGCTTCAGGGCAGTAAACGTGACCACACAGATGGGGAGAGCGGGCAGGAAAGGCGCATAGGTGCCATTTTTTTCTAAAAACCTGTTTGGGGGAGCGACCGCTCCCCCCTGCGCCCCCCCCCCCCAGCTACGCCACTGGCTGAGGCCCCCTTTTACCACATCAGGTGAAAGGCTGTCCATTTTTGCAGAAAAGAAATGGTCGTGCGGTAAATGAACCACTTACCGCATGCCATTTCAGTGGGGAGACCTTCAATGGGTGGCGGTAAGGGCTCCCATACTAACCCGGTAGTAACCAAGCAGCACATGGTGCTGCCCGATTACTGACAGTTAAGTTTGAGTGTTACAAAAATAAAAGATATTTTTGTAGTGCTGGATATGGCGTGCACTAGCTGTGGGGACTACCGCCGTGCTCCTGCGGTAGCCCGTTTGTATTTTTGGTTTGGCACGCAGTGGGCTTATCACTACTTAGTAAAAGGGCCCCAAAGTTAAGCACATAACTGCAGACTTCTCTAATGCCAATTAGGTGCGTAATCGCCAATATAGAATTCGTGCTTAGTGCAGATCATCCTGGCACTAAATTTTAGGCAATGTTTTGAGAATTACCCCCATTCAGTGCCACCAGTTCTGTGGATAGCAGCATTGAATATACTTGGCCAATTTAAATGCCAAGGTCAATGCTTAAAACAAATACTGACCACAAGCATTTGAATACTGACCCATTTGTCTTTAGATTCCATCTGGTCCCAAGGAAACTGAGTTAGCTGAGGTTTACTGATGAATAAAGAAATAACCATAGCAAAATTTAGAGGTACTAAGATGTGACTTTCTTTCTTTTAATTTGTAGCAAAATGCTAGCTAAGACCAGGGCCAGTGTTACAAGGATACAAAGCAGACACTTGTCCAGGACCCCCCCCCCCCCCCCCCCAATGCCACAGGGGTCCCCATGCCTGTCTGAAACTGAAAGAGATACAGGGGCCCTTTTACTAAGCCACGTAGGCACCTACACATGCCCAATGCACGTCAATTTTGAGTTACCGCCTGGCTACCATGTGGCCCTTGCAGTAATTTCATTTTTTATGCGCATCCGCTATTTTTATTTTCTGGGGTGCGGCAGAAACCGGGCGGTAATCGTCATTCTATGCAACGGTTACCGCACAGTTACCACGTGAGACCTTACCCGCTAAGTCAGTGGGTGGTGGTAAGGTCTCAGACCCAAAACGGACGCGTGCCAATTTTTATTTTACTGCATGTCCATTTTTGGCAAAAATGTTAAAAAGGCCTTTTTTTATAGGGGCGCTGAAAATGGATCTGTGCGCGCCCAAAACATGCACCTACACTAGCACAGCCCATTTTTCGGGGCACCTTAGTAAATAAAAGGGCCCCTCTGAGGGGCATAATTGAACGAAAACGCCTATCTCCATGGGCGTTTATCTCCAAGAACGGGTCCGTGAAGGGGCGGACCGAACCGTATTTTGGGAAAAAATAGACGCCCATGTTTTATTCAACGATGTGTGAGCTGGGCGTTTTTGTTTTTCAGCGATAATGGAAAATGAAAGCGCCCAGCTCAAAAACGAATAAATCCAAGGCATTTGTTTGTGGGAGGGGCCAGGATTCGTAGTGCACTGGTCCCCCTCACATGCCAGGACACCAACCGGGCACCCTAGGGGGCACTTTTACAAAACCAAACAAAAGGTAAAAGAGCTCCCAGGTGCATAGCACCCTTCCCTTGTGTGTTGAGCCCCCCAAATCCCCCTCAAAACCCACTGCCCACAAGTCTACACCATTACTATAGCCCTAAGGGGTGAAGGGGGCACCTATATGTGGGTACAGTGGGTTTGGGGGGGTTGGACGACTAATAAGCATTAAGCAGCACAATTGTAACAGGTAGGGGGGATGGGCCTGGGTCCACCTGCCTGAAGTCCACTGCACCCCCTAACAACTCCTCCAGTGACCTGCATACTGCTGTCAGGGAGCTGGGTATGACATTTGAGGGTGAAAATAAAAAGTTGAGAAACTTAATTTTTTGTGGTGGGAGGGGGTTAGTGACCACTGGGGGAGTCAGGGTCATCCCTGATTCCCTCCAGTGGTCATCTGGTCATTTAGGGCACTTTTTGGGGCCTTATTCGTGAAAAAACAGGGTCCAGGAAAAGTGTCCTAAATTCTAGCTAAAAACGCATACTTTTTTCCCATTATCGGTGAAATGCGCCCATCTCTGTTCGGCAGATAACCACGCCCCAGTTCCGCCTTCGCCACACCTCTGACACGCCCCCACCAACTTTGTCCGCATCCGCGACGGATTGCAGTTGAAAACGTCCAAAAATCGGCTTTCGATTATACCGCTTTATTCGTTTTTGTGAGATAAACGTCCATCTCCCGATTTAGGTCGGAACTTGGGCGTTTTTCTCGTTCGATTATAAGCAGGACAGTGTGCTGGTGGACTTCAGGGCCCCTCCCAAATTTCTGCCCTGGGACCAGCATGCCTAACAGTGGCCCTGGCTAAGACCTGAAATATATATGCAATTGCAAATCAAAACAAAGAAAAATTAATTACCAGAAAAAAAAAATTTCACAGGAAAATGATATTTCAACTGCTCATAATCCCTCTCAGTGCAAACAGATGGAACTTTGTCTCACTGCCTCTACCTGTAAGGAGAGCACAAGATCTACGACAATTAAGTTTCTCATAGAGGAATTATACATTTTGCAGTCTCTCCCAATACTTTGCTATCCTAACAATCTTAAAAGTCTATAAAGACAGTGCACAGCCTAAGAAATTTGTTGATTATCTCAGTATGATACCTTTCCTCACTGTCACTGTATATTACTCATACTTCTTTGTGGAAGGAGTATATGTAATAGCTTATATTTCACTGCTCAAATTCCCTTTGAATTTGAATTAATTTCCCATAGAAAATGTAAACGAGCTCCACTAGAAGCATGCCCATGTTTTAACATTTTTAACCCTTAAACTTGCTGAGCGGCTGCTCATGCTCTAACATTCTTTTCTGCTCTAGCCTTGAACCTTTCTTTGGAGACCAGGAGTCTATTACAAGTTCCAAAATGTACTGCAGAGAGAGATTTGTACATGTATCTCAACAATGTAATATTTTCAAACCTTCCCTGTACTCCTGTGTCCCACTGTCAGCCCATCTGTTTACAGTTTGTGAGTGGGCATGGTGAACAGTCAGCTCCCAGGAATTATGGATCAGTTTTCCCTTCTTGGCAACCCAATAGTGATGATGAAACAGAATGGAGGTGCCAGGGAAACATGTCAAAAAGATTACACTTCAGAGATGCAATTTATGTAGGTTAGGGCTCGTTTATGTATGTCTATATGGGCTTGGGTTTTTGTTGTTTTTTTTTTACTATATGGAGTTCCTTTATCAAAAGACTAGTGGAACAAAGCCCATTTCGTCAAAAATGAAATGGGCACTAGCAAGGTTGTCATGTAATGGCGATTATGTTTTTAAGGGAACCGTTAGGAGAAATATGCTATGATGGTAAGGAATAATTGGGAAGGGTGTAGAATGAGTAATATGCTGCATGGGTATGGGATATGGATTGTTTTCTTTATGGTGTTGAAAGTGGGGTTTTTTTTACTACTACTACTACTTATCATTTCTAAAGCGCTACTAGACGTACGCCGCCACGCTGTACACTTGAACATGAAGAGACAGTCCCTGCTCGACAGAGCTTACAATCTAATTAGGACAGACAGACAAAACAAACAAGAGATAAGGGAATATTAAAGTGAAGATGATAAAATAAGGGTTCTGAACAAAGTGAATAAGGGTTAGGCATTAAAAGCAGCATCAAAAAGGTGGGCTTTTAGCTTAGATTTTGAAGACGGCCAGAGATGGATCTTGACCTACCGGCTCAGGAAGTCTATTCCAGGCATATGGTGCAGCAAGATAAAAGGAACTGAGTCTGGAGTTGGCAGTGGAGGAGAAGGGTGCAGATAAGAGAGATTTATGTGTGTTTTGTTGTGTTTTGTGTTTACAGAATTTGTTAAAAGATAAAGACTACAAAAAAATTTAGAAAATTTTATTAAAAATGTAATGGTTGTTTACATCTGCAAGATTTCTTTATGCAAGTGAAGGAGTAGCCTAGTGGTTAGTGCAGTGGACTTTGATCCTGGGGAACTGAGTTCCATTCCTACTGCAGCTCCTTGTGACTCTGGGCAAGTCACTTAACCCTCCGTTGCCCCTGGTACAAAATAAGTACCTGAATATATATAAACCGCTTTGAATGTAGTTGCAAAAACCTCAGAAAGGCAGTATATCAAGTCCCATTTCCCTTTATAAACAATATGCATTAATTTTCCACTTCATATAGCATCTTGCATGTGTTGGCAAATGGATTTTCCCGTGCCATAAAATCGCTTAATTGTCTCATTAATGTATGGTTGATCTGTGCATTCAAGGAGATTTGTAGTCCCTGAATGTCTGCTTCGTCAGGATCAAGAATATATAACTGAGCAAATTGTCTTTGATTGTCATTGGGAGGATGTAGTGCTGCTGTTCTATGGTAAATAGTGCCATTAATTCGAAAACAATAAGGGCCATATCCAGGTGGTGGTGCAACGTTAGCTCCCATGGAGGCAAAAGCTAAGGAACTATTAATGGACCGAATGTTTTGTAAACAAATTCTTAGAATATTGATGTTCACCAGATATAAGCTGTTGTATTAATTCATTGGACCTAATTCCTGGAAGTTGTACTTTGCCCTTACTACAGCATTGTGTAAATAGATTGTCAGAAGGTGTTTCATTGTGAAAATGTTTGGCATTGCAAAATCTATAGACTGCGTTCATTGGACCACAACTATAGTATTGAATTTCATTCTCATTGAGACAGTCTGTTATTGCAATTCCTGCGGTTGCAGTTCAGTACTGTGCTGTCACTGTATCCGTTCTTCTTGCTTTATTTTCTGCTGTGTCACGGTTTTTTTTTTCTGTTTTTGCAGATTTGCAACTCTTTTCCATTCCAAATCTGTTCTCTTTTCTCTAGTCGTTCTTCGTTTCTTGTCTGTCATTTGTGCAAGTCTTTGCCGTTCTAAATCTGTTCGTCTTTGTCTGTATGTTTGTCTGTCATTTGTTTCATTCTTTGCCGTTGTAAATCTACTCTCCTTTTTCTATTTGTTGCTCTTTGTTCATCCGTCATTTCTTGAAATCTTTTGCGTTGTATAGCAGTCCGCTTTGTTCTGTGTGTTTGTCTCTGCTCATCCATCATTTGAGAAATTCTGTGTCTTTCAAAATCGGTGTTTCTTTGTCTGTTGCTTGCACTTTCTTCATCACTCATCTTCCGTATCCTGGACCTTTTCCTTGTAATGGCTTGTTGACTTTCACGTGCCTTTTCGTCTTCACTCAGAGCTGCACGCCTTTTTCATTGTGCTTCAGCTCTTTTCCGCAGTGGCGTACCAAGGGGGGGCGGTCCACCCCGGGTGCATGCCGCTGGGGGAGGGTGCCGCGCGCCTGTTAGTGAGTCCGCTCGTTCCTCCCCCCTGCTGTTCCCTCTGTGCGGAACTGGTTTCTTCCTGTTCTGGGGCAGAGGGAGCAGCAGGGAGGGAACGAGTGGACTCGGAGCTAACAGGCGCGCAGCACCCCCAGCAGGTAAAAATGCACCCAGGGGGGTGGTCGCGCTGCACCCGGGGCGGGGGTGTAGTTTCGCCGGGGGGGGGCCTACGCTGCACCTGGGGGGGCGCATCGGCGATCCGCCCCGGGTGTCAGCCAGGCTAGGAACGCCACTGCTTTTCCGTTTACCTTCAGCTTGCTCCTCAGCAATTAGTGTTCTTTTTGGAGCCATGAGATGTGCAGCACATTGGAGTGTGTCTCTGCTTGTTGCTTGTGATGTACAGTACACGTTGGAGTGTGCCTCTGCTTCTCCTCTGTCCCCTGCCCTCCCCTCCACGTGCAGCAATTCTTCCCTCTCCTCCGATCCAATCCATGTGCAGCGATTCTCCTGTGCCCTGCCCTCTGCCCATATCCAGCATTTTGCTTCTTCCCTGCCCTGCCGTCCCATCCATCTGCAGCGATTCTCCTGTGCACTGCCCTCTGCCCTGCCCTCCCATCCCATGAATATCCAGCATTCTTTCCTGTAAGCCGTCCATCTTACCTCAGGCAAGTTGGTCTCAAGTTGCCTCCAGCGTTCCATGCAGGCAGGTCGGGCTCGTGTCATCTGCATCGTTCCCTGCAAGCAGGCTGCTCTCGTCGCCTCCAGCATTCTGTTGCTGCCTTCAGTTGGGTTCGTAAAATCCTGACATCAGCTCGCCTCCAGCGTTCCCTTCCCTCTCAGTGTTCCGCCCTCTGACATCATTTCGTCTTTATGCGAGGTCAGTGAGAAGGGAACGCTGGAGGCTTGCTGACATCAGGATGTTATGAACCCAGCCAGTCAGAGAACATTGGAGGCACAAATTATATAAATAGATTTTGGGGCCCTTTTTCAAATATGCTCTGCAGTAGTTCTGCTTTTGCGATGCACTGTTTCCCGCATTAGAAAATAATTTTTAGTTTCTAACAAGGGGGCAGGGAGTAGGTGTGCCTGGTGCTAATCAGGCAGCATGGGCACATTGCTGTATGCTGCCCAATTACTACACAAGGAGCACGTGAGCCCTTACCGCTTACTAAATAGGTGGCAGTAAGGGCCCAAGCAGTAATGTCCACACGCTAATTTGGAGATTAGCGCATGGCCATGAATGGCAGAAATAGAAATTCAACTATTTTACAGATATGAGCCGTAAATAGAGGATTTACCAGGTCCTGGAGCCCTCAGCTAAGAATGTGATTATTCAAGCACAGATCACAATACTCCATCAAGAATAATATGTAAAAAACAAACAAACATATAATTGGGTATCATACATCATTAAGAGCAACAGAGTTTCCATCCACTGTCAGGCACATTATAAAGTAACACAAAACACTGCACAAAGTTCATCCAGAACCTATTTGCAACCATAACAATACTAACTGCCAGGACTCACACAGCACCATTTTTAACCTATGAAAAGGCAACACTGCAAATATTACATCAGGTCCTTGAACCCCAATGTAATTCCAAATGGAAAAAGAGAACAAGCTGGACTGCCATAGATTCCTACACAGAAAGTATGGGAGTTCCTATATTCTTATATACTATCTATCTCTTTCTGTCGTCTCTTTTCCAGATCATCCGTCATTGTCCTAACTACTCCTAGTCCTTACATTTTCCATCTCTCCTTCCCCAGTCTCTTATTCCTTAGTTTTTCACTAATTCTTCCCCTCTCTTCCCTCCACCCGTCCAGCATCTCCCCTCTCTCTCCTACCATAGTCCAGTTACCTTCCTGTCTTCCCTAGTGTACCCCATCTTTCTTCCTGCCCTCCTAAATATCCCATCTTCCCTTTCTTCTCCAGCATCTCTCCTCCTCCCTCCAACATCTAACTTCTTCCCCTGAGCATTTTCTCTTCTCACCTCAGCATTGGCCATCTCTCCTCCCTTATCAGTGCTCTTCCCTCAGGATCTCTTGTCTTTCCTCTCTCTCTTCCCTCAGCATCTCCCTTCTCCCCCTTGTCTTCTCTCTCTCTTCCCTCAGCATCTCCATCCATTTGCTGCATCTCCCCATCACCCCTCATCTCTCCAGTACAGAATCTCCTCATTTCTCCCAGCTCACCAGAATCTGCTCATCTCATGTTCCTTCTTTCTCCACCCCTTAAATACCCCAGACCTGCAGACTGCAGCATTAACACAAGAAGGGGAAGGGGGGGGAATGAGACGATATACCGCCTTTCTGTAGTTTTTACAACTATATTCAAAGTGGCTTACATATTATATACAGATACTTATTTGTACCTGGGGTAAAGGAGGATTAAGTGACTTAAGCACAGGCTACTCCTCTACTGAGAAGGCTTCTGAGCCCATGCGCATACCCAAACTCTTGTTGCTTCCCACCCCTTCCTTCACACAGACTTCTCATTCAGGATAGGCAGAAATTTGGCAGGACTTAGAGTGTACACGTGGGCTGATATGCTCTACAACTGCCGAAGAAACACTGCTGTGCACCCCATCAGGTCGACTCCTCAGGGCCTTAGGATCCTTTGCCTCCATCTCGCTATAGTGGTATCAACCGTTCAGAAAGAACCAGCGTTCCCTCTAAGCAGCATGAGATAACATAGTGGTAGCTTCACAGAATCTGCCTGCTTTTTTTCTGATTGAAACTGCATAGAAGAAACACTGGAAACAACCTGGTGCTCCCAGCTGAGATTGGTCTTCCAGATAATATTATGTGGCAGAATCAGAGTCTGAGAGGAAGCGCAGCATCTGAAACTCCCAGGGCTGTATCAGGTGGTTGGTTACTGGCCTCATACTCTCCACTAGCTTCTTCATCACTCTTAGCCAGCATCAGTCTTCAAGGCCAAGGCACATGACATCATAAAGGGTAGAGTCAGAGTCCCAGGACCCACTTTAGCAGAAAAAGAGTTCCATTGAAAGAGGATCACTATAAAAGGGGAATGGTAAGCATTAAGGGGTAGATTAAGTAGTGTCCAAAGTTAGGCGCTGGAATGATGTGCTCTAACCGCAAATTCTATAAAAGCAGTTCCACACAGAACTATCATTATAGAATACTAACTTAAGTCATTTTCACACTTAACTTTGTATGAGCAATTATATCTTCCAAAGGCTTATGTAAATGCTAGCGACTAACTACTGTCAGGCTGGCACAGAAATGGAAGTATGCTATAACTCTGTGCCTAAATCCTGGGAATGCCCATGACCCACCCATGTCCCTCCCTTGGCCACACCCCCTTTGGAGTTGTATGAGAGAGAAGTTAGGTGCTCAGTTTACAGAATAGGGGCTTAAGTCAGTTATGTGCGCAACTGCTAATTAGTGCTTGTTAACCCCAATTATTAGTACTTATCTCCAATGAAGTGCCAATTAGCGCCAACTAGGTAATTATGTTGCCCCTATTCAATAACTGGGTGCCATTTATAGAACAGAGGGGTGTGGTGGCGGGTAAATGGGAGCATGGGATAATGAAGAGGAGCATCCAAAGACAGAACATATCTTGAGAAAACACTTCTGGAGAGAAGTTTTCAGAGGTTTTATATGCAGAAATGCTTTTTTTAACACTACTAATCACATGCAAAAGGCAGTTCTATAACTGTGCGCCAGTGGTTAGGTGCCACTTGCACATATGAATGCATGCACTTGCCCTAGATGCTAATAAGGGCACATATAAATGGCACATCATGCATCTGCGAGGAGGCACACATGTGGGCGGAGCTTGGGTGGGACATGGGCATGTCTTCCTCTGACGCAGGTACCTAATAGAATACTATAAGAGGTGCACATAGATTGCTGCATTTATGCATGCCCATTTATGCCAGCCATTGACCTGGTGTGAGTGGGCACACGTACATTTTGGTGCACCCTAGAACAAGAAAAGGTAAATATTAGATTGGATAAATGAGCTAAAATCAATTTGTCATAGCTTTATTTAGTCTTTCCCACTCATCCCAGGCACATCCCATCATTTATTGTCAGTTATCTCATTTAAGAGAACCAGAGTGACATTTGCCACCACAGGATAGCTTCATCAATAGGTGATTAACCCTAAGCAAATTATTTGCAGTTAATTGAAAAGCAAATACAGATTAATAGCATAAAATCTACCAAATATAGTGCACTCCATTTAAGTGCACGTCGGATAAGTGCATGCTCTGTTTAACTACATGCTGTACTTCGGTCCCGTTTTTGGCGCCATAAATTTCTATGGGGATAAACCGGTTTAGCGCACCACTGATAAGTGCAAGGTTCGCTTATATGCATGGTTTAAGACCACTTCTCTGCAGGAAAGACTCCGCATAAGCGCACGCATGGAATATGGAAGCTGATTGGCGCTTGACAAAAGGGCGGTAAATTTGAAATCTCGGTTAACTGCCACAGGCAGAATAAGCGAAAAAATGTTGTTAGAGTGTACACTGGAGTTGTTGTGCAACTGTAAGACTTTAACACTGGCTGAACGAATAGAAGTTCTTATAAAATTTAAAAACAAACAAAGTCAAGCATCTATTGCTAAAGAATATGGTGTCAATCCCAGTCAAATTTTGCGTATCTTGAAACAGAAAGACCAGCTTCTGGAAGACTGGCAAAACAATACAAATCCACACCGGAAACTAAAATAGGTGGGAAAAGCTGAGGAGGTAGAAGATGCTCTTCTTCAGTGGTTTTCTCAAGTCAGGAGCAGACAGTTTCCTGTCAGTGGTCCACTGCTTATGGACAAAGCTAATCAGCTAGCTGAAAGTCTTGGACTAACTGAATTCAAAGCCACTGTTGGATGGTTGGAAAGATGGAAGGAAAGGAACAACATAAAATTCAAGAAACAGCATGGTGAAAAACAAGACGCTGATGACTTTGGTGCTGAAAATTGGGTTGTTTCAGTTCTTCCTACCATCTTGAACGAGTTTGCACCTCGTGACATTTTCAATGCTGATGAAAACGGTCTCTACTGGCGAGCGATTCCTGATGGAACACTTGCATTCAAACAAGCCAAAACTACAGGAAGTAAAACGTCGAAGGACCAACTGACGATCCTCCTTTGCTGCAATATGGATGGGAGTGAGAAGTTGGAACCACTCGTCATTGGAAAGAGCAAACAGCCCTGTTGCTTCAAGAATGTTAAGCGACTTCCTGTGTCATATGAGGCTAACGCAAATTCATGGATGACTGGGGAAATTTTAAATCAGTGGCTAAAGAAGTTAGACACTAGAATGCAGGCACAAAAGCGTCAGATTTTGTTGCTTTATGATAATTGTGCTGCACACAGTGATGATGTCAGGCTGTCTAACGTCAAGGTGGTCTTCTTGCCACCAAACACTACCTCTGTGATCCAACCTATGGATCAGGGCATAATAGCCAATTTCAAGCATTATCGGGCTCTTGTGCTACGTCGTCTGATGAGCGTTATGGATGACCAGACTGGCAAGGATAAACGTGCTGTTGAACTGGCTCGTAATCTATCACTGTTGGATTCCCTACATATGCAGAAAGAAGCCTGGAATCATGTTACACAGGCAACCATTGTGAACTGCTACAAGTGGGCAAGCTTTGTTAGGGATGTGGAGAGGGATGAAACAGATGCAGCTGTTGCAAACGCATCAGATGAACAGGCTATTGACATCCCAGCCAGTGTTACTGAAGAGGAGTTTCATCACTATGTAGCTGTTGATTATGATCTACAAACAGCTGACGACAGCACTGATGTCTAGATATGCGCCTACACGCAGGCAACTGCTGATGATGAAGCAGATGATGAAATGAGCAGTGAGGCACATGCTGACGAAATTCAACAACCTCCTGTCACTTTTGCAAGAGCGCTGGAGAGTCTCAATACCGTGCGGGCCTATCTGGAGGCCACTGGATGTCAGTGCTATGACAGTTTTTACCGTCTGGCAGACGTAGTCAATGGAACTCACAGACACAAGAGTGTACAGAGGACTATGACTGATTACTTCAAGTAAGCCTAACATCAGTTAACGGAGACTGTATAATGTGCGTATAATAAACAGTACTGTACATATGTTTATCAGATGTCAAGCTTCTTTTTTGGGTCACAACGGTTAAGTGCACACGCCGGTTAACTGCATGTATTTCTTTGGTCCCAGACCCTTGCACTTAAGCGGATTGCACTGTAATCTCAATGATCTTCTTATTAGTTTAGGAATCTCTACTCCCTTAGCAACTTTAAATAACCAAACAACTCACCATTTCTATAACTGTGCACCAATATTTTGATGTCACATGTGTGCATGAATGGTGCCTTGAGTGACATGCAACATGATCAAACTTTTGTCTATTTAAACAGAATTTTAATGGACGCACAGTATCCGGCTAGTGCCAGATAGTCTGCAATGATTTTCAACTGCATTGTCTGGATAATGCCACTGAAAATCAAGGATACTTATCCAGGAAGGAGGTACTACTACCCAGATAAGTGACTTTGAATATCAGGCTTCACAATTCAGTCAAGAAAAGCCCTGCAACCCACACAGTTTTTTAAAAACTGCAAAATAGGGGTTACAACATTGCAGTTTGGTACCAGAGACTAACTTTAGCCTTTCAGATTATCTCCTGATGAAATTCCAGCCTTCCCTCTCACACTCTTATCTAATGTATTTTGCACATATGAATTATAAAGCAATGTTCCCTTGTCAGTTTTAAAAAACTAATACTGTTTCTCTCTCTTTATCTGTTCTCTCACTTAATGTTTGTTTTTGATTGTTGGGTGATTAAGGCTCAATTAGGTGTACAGTCTTGATCCTTTGTTATAAAAAGTAGACCGATACACATATATAAAAACAAAGAAATAATTTATTCAAACCAAGATAAAAGCAGTACCCGACATGGCCACGTTTCGCCCTCAGGCTGCGTCAGGGGTAAAACTACAAATAAAAACATAAAAATAGTGATAACATCATCTCAAGTTATGTACATATATATATATATATATATATACCAGTAAAAAAGCCCCGTTTCTGATGCAAATGAAACGGGGGTTAGCAAGGTTTTCTTCTGTGTGCATGTAGGAGTGTGTGTGTCCCTCCCTGCCCTCTGCCCTCTCTCCCCTCCCCCCTCTGAGTCCTTCACTGTTACAGAGAGAGCGATTTGATTTCGTGCTTTGCTGTGTTTTTTCCTTCACTGTTTGTGTTACAGAGAGAGCGAGGGCGGGGCAGACACTCATGGGGAAACCGGATATCGCTCCCCCTTCACACTTCCGGCTGGAGGCTTCATAGAACGTTGGTGGTGCCTTATATATATATATATAAAGTCATAACAGCAAATGATAAAATAAAGTACAATAAATGCATTACACATTCAAAAGTAAAATGGAGGAGGAGATAAGACAAGCCACTTTCCAAACATATAAAAGTGTATAAAACGTTGGATGGATTTAATCAAATCCAATAATGTATCAATGCATACCTAAAAATCAGGGGTGATCAACATACCCCTTCAAAAAAAGCCTAAAACAAAATGTAAAAGATATACATTAATCCCATCTTGATCAGCCCATGTATCACAAACTCTACATCTCACCAGTCAGCTCATATCATTCTCATCATATCAACAATTGACTATATTTCATGGTGTAAAGCAATCAATTCCTCACTGTTATAAATCTTCTACAAATAGACCACCTTGAATCCTAAAACTTTATCAGCCTTTACTATAACATCATCAAAAGACATGGCTGCATAAATGAAACTAACTTTCAAAAGACCATAACTCATTCTATAGTAAATATACTTATACATCTGCTTTACTCCATGCTGCCATCTCCCATAACATCACATAGATTAAAGCTGACTACTTGTCAGCAGACACTGCTCTGGATCAAAATGCCACAGCAATACTATCTGTGCTGTGGCTTCCCATTAAAAAAAAAAAAAGAGAGAGAGAAAACACTCTATTTCTCCCTCAATCACCAAACAAGCTCATTCTTACTAGATATACTTGTACATCTACTTTACTCCATGCTACCATCTCATGGAGTAAAGTAGATGTACAAGCCCTGGTCCTCTCTTTCTGCTCTGCTTTTTAGTGTCTATTAAATGCAAAGCCCCATGGTGAGTCTCTGGACATGGCCTCACATCCTTTCGCATACCCCATGGTCCGTCCCTGCTTGCATCTATATTTCCCTTCCCTCCCCCACCAAATTTCAAATTAACATTTGAAAGCTAATATTGTGCTGATGGTCCTTTGAGTTTTTCTGTCAATTGTGTTGTACTTTGCTCCCCCCCCCTCCAAAGACACTGGCATCCTAGGCAACCAACCAATTTGCCTATTGGTTGCCCTGGTCTTATGCTACTCTGACTCCTAATTTCAATTTTGGATAATTGAAGGTTTTCAAAGAATCCATTTTCTGTTGGGAGGTTAGTTCTGTATTGTTATAGTATTAAAATTGTTGACATACCTTTCTCCCTGCAATATAGCAATTTAGGGAATAACAATGAAATACCATGGGGACAACTGTATAACTGGGCACCTCCAATGAGGCATCCCCAAGGTTGCATGGTAGGTGCCTAGGCTTTGTTTTAGAATGCTAGCATACCGTGGTATTTGCATGCCTTAGATGCCTTCAGTAACACCACCAGCCATAGGGCTAGCATAAATATGGGCCCCTAAATGCAGCAGAAAAGCATGTAACAATATTTTGTATGTTTCATACATATGGGGGAGCCTTGGCTATGTCCTGCCCATGCTCCTCCCCTGTGTGTGCCCCCTTGCAAATATACACTCATGTATGTTAAGCGGGTATTTGCAGAAAAGCACTTAGGTGCCCTGCTAGCACTGAGGCAGGTATGTGTGCACAGATTCATGTGCATGCTCGTATTCTAAACAGTTATGCATGTAACACACATGTAAATGTAGGCACCTAGGTTATAGGATTGTTCTTAATGTGTGCATTTTCTAAATGATGCACATCTTTATAATAATAATAATAATTGTGTCATGGAGGTGGGACCAGTGGAAGCCCTAGATGAATTAGGGGGCCCTTTTACTAATCCGCATAAGCGCCTACGTGTGCCCGACGCACGCCATTTCCGAGTTACCGCTACAGTGTCAAGAAGGACAAGGCCAGCCATTCTCTGGCTCCTCTTTTTAGAATTTCTGCTTTAGCTATTAATTTGGGCTGATTGCTAACATTGTCAGGGAGATAATAAATAAAGCTTTGTTCTCAGCCACATTTTTTTTTACATTGAACATTTGGCATTTAGGGGGAGATTCTATATAAGGCACCTAAAAATTGGTGCTGAAATCAGTGCCAACTAAGTGTATTCTATAATCGGTGCCTAGATTTGGGTATATATAATACACTTAATTAATATCTCGGCACTTAAAACTATGTGCACCCATTTACACCAATGAAAACATACTGTAAATCACGGCACATAGATTTACGTGCAATGGGCCATATTCTATAACTATACATGTACATTTTGAAACATGAAGAAAACGCTCATTTCCCCACCCATAATCATACCCCTTTTTTGCCTGCATACATTAAAAGTTTGGCGCACTTCATTACAGAATACGCTTAGCAAATTGTGCATGTAAATTGTAATTAGTGCCCAGTATTGCTTGTTAAGTGCTGTTATCGTGCTCATTAGCTTGTTAAGCTTAAATTATGCGCATTATTATAGAATCTGCTTGGATTTTGGCGCGGATCTCTAGACGCACTATATAGAATCTGGAGGATAGTCTCCAATTCTGAGTTGGTGCTGTGTTTAATGCAGCAGGCACATCCTCAGTTCTTTTGCTGAAGGTTCATCTAGAGCACATAACAGATTTTCACAAGGATACTGTTATTTTGCAAGTAAAGATGTCTTGTAGACAGTCATTCTAGTAGCAAATTAGTATTAATGCTGAATTTTTGTATTTGCCAATTACGTATTTGAAATAATCTTTTGCATATAGAAGTGCAATAATTAAAGCTTGGCATTCATTGGTGGCTTTGTCAAAAGTAGGAAATGCAATAGGGTTTTTTAGTACAACTGTTTGCCTTCTACTGTATTTTCTACCTTGTATCAGGTGCATTATTTTACCAAAAGAAGAAATCAAGGGTGTAGATATTCAGCCAGCGGTAATGAACTTTTTTTTTTTTTTTTTGCCACCGGCATTGAATGTCCAGGTTTATGCAGCCGGCTATCTCTTATGTGGTTAAGTGCAATATTCAGCACTTAAACCACGTAAGCGATGCCACATATAGTACTGCATTTTATGCAGTCCAATTTGGCCACTTAATTTAGGTGGTTCAGGGGTCCATTTACTAAGCTGTGGAAAAAAGGGCTCTGCACTAGCAGCAGAGGCCATTTTTGCTGCACGCTGTGGCCCTTTTTACCACAGCTGGTAAAAAAGACTGAAAATATCCATGGCCATGTGGTAAAAAATCTCTTACCACATGGGCATGCGGGGGGGGGGGGGAGGGAAGGAACACTTACTGCCACCCACTGAGGTGGTGATAAGGGCCCCCACGCTAACCCGGCGGTAACTGGGTAGTATGCGGCACTGCTCAATTTCCGCCGGATTAGTGCCATGCTAAAAAATATGGGCTGATTTTCCTTAGCGCGGGAAATGGCACACGCTGGGGCTGGAACTACCGCCGATGTCCATGTCGGGTTAGCAATAAGCCCACATTGGGCTTACCTCCACTTTGTAAAAGGTCCCGTAAGTGCTGAGTATTGCCGCTTAACTTATAAGTGCTGACTCCGCCCCCAGACCTCACACATAAGCACCGCCATACTGGGAAAAGACCAAGGGTCCATCAAGCCCAGCATCCTGTCTCCGACAGCAGCCAATCCAGGCTCCAAGAACCCAGCAACCCCCCCCCCCCCAAAAAAAAAAAATGTAATAATGTTCAATGGACTTTTCCTTCAGGAATCTGTCCAAACCCCCCTTAAACTCCGTAATCCAGCTGCTGTCACTACATTCTCCGGCAACGAGTTCTAGAGTCCAACTACACGCTAAGTAAAGAAAAACTTTCTCTTATTTGTTTTAAATCTACCATATTCTAGCTTCATCTTGTGTCCCCTGGTTCTATTATTGTTTGAAAGTGTAAACAAACGCTTCACATCTGTCCACTCTACTCCGCTCATTATCTTGTAGACTCTGCCCCCAGACCGCCCACAAAACAGGTGGCTCCAGTTTAGCAGTCAGTGCTGATATTCAGTGGCATTAACTGGTTAAGTGCTGCTGAATTTAAGTGGATAACCCCACACAAGTGACTTAAGTGTCTGGGAGCCTCTCCTGGTCACTTAAATCACTTCGAATATCAACCGGCAGATCTTCATGGTTCAGATGCTTCTTCTTCCTGTCCTAGGGACCAACATTTCAAAATGATTGGGGGTGCCTAATGTAATACAAATTACCCATCCCTGGACACAACAAAGGAGATTCCTTAATATTGGGAGGTGCTGAACACCCACTGTAACCCACAGGGCTGGCTCTTATGCTTTTTGTGTTTAGCAGATACTCAGACACAGAATCCAGTCAAAGGTTCCTCCACCCACTGCCTTTGCTGCTTTTGCAGGCTTCTGCAGACCATGTGTTTGGCCCATAGCTAAACTGCTTACACCAGTTGTAATTCTAGATGTGGTATTAGATCTAACATAGCTGGTCACAGTGGCATTCTTGAAGCTAACTCAAAATAACTATGGGTTATAAAACGTACTACTACAATCTAAGCTCATTCTTCAGCCTAATGGTTAAAGAAGACATGCCATACATACTGCCCTTACAAAGTGCAATATACAACAAAATGTATATAGAAACCAAGGGCATTACGTACATGGTAGCTTTTTACAAGCATGAAATTCACCTGCATGGTTCCAGTGTGGAGCTGTGGAACTTACCAGATGTCAGATTGGAGTTATGCAATTGGCATGTGCTGTGCTAATTTGGAGTGCTGAAATGTGCCTGAACTGTGCCAAGGGAAAATCATGGAACTTGAAACTGTGTATGGTTTTAGTTAAGAAGCAACTGCGTTACAGAAATCAATCATTTCAGCACATTCTCCTGAGATGTGAAGTGGCCAAAACTCCAGCAAAGAAAGTTCCATTTCTCTTCCTGCAGCGGTTGGTTCAGGAACCAACAAGAGGGGGAGCTATTTTAGATGTGATGCAATAGTGATCATTACATGAGCAAATCTGTGATGATAACCAGAGTGGAGACACTAAGGAAATCTATTGCAACATAATTTAACTTTCAAAAGGGCAACAACACGAGACTTACAACAAGAATCCTTCATAAAAGACTCACTATCACATCTGTATTAGAACTAATCAACATTGAACTCTTCATTTGGTTACTTTAATCACACTGTTATTATTTAACGCTATACTCTACCTTACATTTTGCATATCCGATATGTATTATTTCCTTTATTTCTAATTTTCTTGATATGTAAAATACCTTAATTGTAACAATACTTTGTTCTTCTCATACCGTTTATGACGATTGTCATTGCGGCATAATGTAAGCCACATTGAGCCTGCAAAGAGGTGGGAAAATGTGGAATACAAATGCAGCAAATAAATAAATAAACTATGATAAAATGAGGAAATATTTTTTATAAAAAGCTAAAATGAGCAGTTGCAAAGGTTAAGAGTTTAAGGGTCTCTTTTATAAAGACACACTACTGGCTCCCGGTGTGGTAAAGCCGACAAAGCCCATTCACGTTGAATGGGCTCCATTGGCATTTTACCACGTGGCTTGATAAAAGAGGCCCTAAATCAGGCATAGATGTTGTTTAAAAATACCATCTTGGAAGCCCAGACCAGTTGTATTCCACATATCAAAAAAAGTGGTAAGAAGGTGAAACAAGAAAACAGGAAGGGGCATAAGCACTAACAAGTGAGATGCAAGACATTAAAAGAGTATTTGAAAAGAAGCTTACTGTAGAGGCAAAAACTCATAGCAAAACCTTTTTCAGGTACATTAGAAGCAGAAAGCCTGTACAGGAGTCAGTTGGACTGTTAGATCATCAAGGAGTAAAGGAACACTCAGAGAGGACAAGGGCATAGCGGAGAGACTAAAGGGGGAAGTTATCAAGCTATGTCCAGTTCAGCACCAATCCCTGAAAATGGTGTCCCTAGCAGTTGTCTTGCATGATTACAAGTAGGGTGCCATTTTCAGGATGGTGCTGGACTGGGCAGGAGTGACTGAGCATTGTTCCTGCCCAAAGACACCCTGGTCCACCAATGTTTGTATGTCATAGGCCCTTTAAATGGTCTAGGCCCCTTTGGGGGTGGGGGCAGGTGGGAATTAAGCATTGGGGAGACTGGAACTGGGCAATCAGAACCTTTGGAGAGCAGGGCTATGTGGCCTGATTCCTTTGGACCACTGGAATAACACTTGTGAGCAGTGGCGTAGCTACGTGGGGCCATGGGGGCCTGGCCCCCCCAAATTTCCTCTGGGCCCTGGTTTTGCTGGCAGGGGTCCACAACCCTGCCAGCTGAAGCGTTGTCCAGCACCAGTGTCCAGCACTACTGCATTGCCTGCCCTGCTCTGTCTTCCCCTCAAGTCCAGCACGCTCCTTTCAATTTAACTAAAAGGAGCATGCAGGACATGAGGGGAAGACAGAGCAGGGCAGGCAATGTGGCAGCGTGAATACTGGCACTGGACAACGCTTCAGCTGGCGGGGGTTGTGGACCCCTGCCAGTCAAGGTATTTGCTGCGGCAGTGGGGGGGGGGTGGCAGAACAACATGTGCCCCCCACCTTGGGCTCTGGTTCCCTCCCACTGCGAAGTCTGGCTACGCCCCTACTTGTGAGGTGGCTCACAAGAAGCATTATTCTTTTATCCTGGGATTCAGCAACCTGTGGGACTGAGATACTGCAGGTTGCTGCATCTCATGGTAAATCAAGGTGCTATGAAAGATCGCCTTTTACTGCATCTTGATACGTAACTTCCCTCCTAAATGAATTTTTTGCTTCAATCTTTACTGAGGAGGATGTAAAGGAGCTAACTGTGCCAGAAATAGTATTTAAGGGTGACAACATGAAGGAACTGAAAAAACTTTCAGAGAACCTGGAAGATGTAATAAACCAAGGGCTCTGTTTACTAAACCACGCTAGAGGCGCACTAGCATTTTTAGGGTGCGCTAAACATTAGCACGTACTAACCATGTAGGTGCCCATAGGAATATTATGGGCGTCTACGTGGTTAGTGCATGCTAAAAATGCTAGAGCGCCTTAGTAAACAGGGCCCCAAGTCAACAAATTAAAGACTGGCAAATCTCCTGGACAGGATAGAATAAACCCCAGGCAGGGTCCTGAAAGAACTAAAAGATGAAATTGCAGATCTACTATTAGTAATCTGTAACCTGTAATTAAAATCATCCACGATACCTGAAGATTGGAAGGTGGCCAGTGTAATGCCAATTTTTAAAAAGGGTTCCAGGGGTGATCTGGGAATAAGCCTGATGTCAGCGCCAGGCATAAATGGTAGAAACTATTATAACAAACTTACTGGATACATAGACAAACATGGTTTAATGGGACAGAGTCAATATGGATTTAGATAAGGGAAGTCTTGACTCACCAATCTGCTACATTTATTTGAAGATGTGAATAAACATATGGATAAAGGTGAGCCAGTTGATGTAGTGTATCTAGATTTTCAGAAAGCTTTTGACAAAGTGCCTCATGAGAGATTTCTGAGAAAATTAAAAAGCCATGGGGTAATAGGTAATGTTTTGTTGTGGACTGGGAACTGGTTAAAAGATAGAAAACAGAGTGTAGGGTTAAATGGCCAATTTAACCCTACTCTCGCATTCTTCTCAGTGGAAGAATGTGACTAGTAGAATGCTGCAAGGATCTATACTGGGACTGGTGCTTTTTAACATATTTATAAATGATCTGGAAATGGGAATGAATCAGATGATCAGATTTGCAGATGACATGAAACCATTCAAAGTTGTGAATTGCATATAGACTGCATGAAACTGCAGGAGGACCATGGGAGGAAGACTGGGCATTCAAATAGCAGATGATATTTCATGTGGACAAGTTCAAAGTGATGAACATTGGGAAGAATAACCTTTTCTAATTGCACTATATCCTTTTTGAGGTGGTAAAAACCAGAATTGCACAAAGTACTCAAGGTGCAAATGTTAATCCTTTCTAAATATTGCTTTTTAAGTAGCTGTTCCAGATTGAACTGAAAATGTCAACTTATTATCTACAATGATTCCATGAACATTTTCTTAGGTGGTGACTCCTAATTTAAAAAAAACAACATTTTGTACCTGTATTTGGGAGTATTTTTTCCTATTTGCATCACTTTGCACTTGTCCATGTTTAAATTTAATCTACCATTTAGATGTCAAGATCCTTCTGCAACTTCTCATAATACTCTGCCATTTTAACAACTTTGAATAATTTTGTAATCTGGATTTTTTTTTTTGTTTACTTCACTGTTCATTCCTATGTGTTTGTTTCTAAGTAAAATTAATGGTTAAGGGGATTCTCTAATTGTTGGAATCCTGTATGGACAAATTGCTATTATGATCTTGGGAATGGCCTATCTGGTTACTAGAAAGACCACTGACAAATCCATGTCCGAAATTTGTAAAACAAAGAACCTCCCATTTAATTTCCCCATAAATGTGCTCTCAGGAGTCAAGAAAAAATATTGGCATTTTGAATACTGTTCTGTATTTTGTCTCCTCTAGAGTGTAGAACTTATGGAGCCATTTTACAAAGCTCTGGGAAGTACTAACACATGCTTACTGCAGCAAACAAATGGCATCCCATGGTCATTCTGAGATGTGCGCATGTGGGAGTGGAGAGTGGGTGTGTTCTGTGCTAATCAGTGCAGCTACATTGCCACACACCAACCAATAGGTGGCGGTAGGGGCTCATGCACTAATGGCAACCTTAAGAATGACCATTATTGAAAAAAATCCAAAGATCAGCCATTTCACCCCCAGCACACAGGAATGACCCAAGTAAGGGTGTGCTAAAGCTACTCTTCACTGCTGTTTGGTAAATATACTCTTTTGTTTCAGGTATTTGTAGAATTAATTTGCTTCCCACCTCCTTTCTATCTCCAGGGGAAGCTTTGGCAACCTCTGTACGTTTCAAATGCTCATTTTAAATCAAACACTAATGGAACTTGCCATGTAAGGGGGGGGGGGGGGTTACTGGCAAACTGTTAATCACCCTGAATTGGTAGTGTTGTTCCTTAGTGTAGCCACCATGATAAAAGGAGGAGGTAAAGCCAGTGCTCTCTGCTGTATGGCTAGTATTTATAAAGGCAGGGTGGGAGTCTCCATTAAGTTCTCTGTTTTCCAGCTATTGTTTTCAATAAATAGGTTGTCAATAGAAATCAAACAAAATAAAACATGGAAAAGAAAATAAGATGATACCTTTTTTATTGGACATAACTTAATACATTTCTTGATTAGCTTTCGAAGGTTGCCCTTCTTCCTCAGATCGGAAATAAGCAAATGTGCTAGCTGACAGTGTATATAAGTGAAAACATTCAAGCATTACTGTGGAATGTGAGGAAGAAGGGCAACCTTCGAAAGCTAATCAAGAAATGTATTAAGTTATGTCCAATAAAAAAGGTATCATCTTATTTTCTTTTCCATGTTTTATTTTGTTTGATTTCTATGGATAACCTTAAGAGTGGACTAACACGGCTACCACACTCCTCTACTTAATAAATAGGTTGGAAATTAAGAAGGGAGCTTGTCTTCCCTTACCAAACTGAATCAGAGATTAGGTATCTGTATAGTTTTACAGCATCACGTGTAGCGAGGACGCTATTAGGATACTTTTTCAAGGAAAATAATATGTATGGACTAGCAAATGTAATCTATGTGTATAACTTTCTGCCCGGACTTAAACACGTCCAGGGAATGCCTTATCTAAGGGCAACTAAAAGTATGAAAATTGGGAGGAGTGAAATTTTATACACACAAATCACTGTTTATCTATGTAAATGGCTTTGAAAATGGTCCTCTCAGCCTGGTTGGGGAGTCTTACTGGGTCCTTGGTCTTCTTCGCATTTCAGTAGACAGCCGAAGGGATGCTTTCACAAGGTTGAAAGTTTGAAAGCTTTTTTGGCAGGTATCTTGAAACAGCCTTGGTGAAACATGGATCATGTCAAGACCCATTTTTCAACTATAAAAGTTAAGTGAAAGCAATATATATCTAATTCTTTGAAGCAACACTAACTTGGAGGCATCACTTTAACTCATTAGAGACGTGCAGTGATTAAAAGCTTGGACAACCTTTGAAGATTCTTATATCTGGTGTTTGTCCCAACGAAAACATATGAGCACGTCCGTATACACAATTTTATAAAGTATAAGGGGGATTCAGACCTTTAATAGTTTATATATGTGACTATTTATGTGTTTTTGATGGGAATTCATTTTGTTATACATTTAGTTTTGATTTTTCTCATGCATCACTAAAACATTTTTCCTTCCCGTTTTTTTGACGGCTTCTTTCCTAATCGTCAATAGCTGCCAAGGTTTTCAAGATATTCTTAATGAGTTTGCATGAAGGAAATTAGCATGTCTAGTACTTCCATTGTATGCAAACCTTTTTCATGCATATTCATTGTAGATATCCTGAAACCCTGATTGGCTAGGTGTGTCCAGAGTGGGTTGAGAACCACTGATCTAGTAGAACAAACGGAGAATGAGAAAAAGGTGAGAGGAGACAAGAGGGTTATGGAAGAAGAGAGACAGAAAAGAAAGGAAATAAAAGG
This sequence comes from Microcaecilia unicolor, assembly GCF_901765095.1. Lineage (NCBI taxonomy): Eukaryota > Metazoa > Chordata > Amphibia > Gymnophiona > Siphonopidae > Microcaecilia > Microcaecilia unicolor. Next base: position 721,579,272 of record NC_044031.1, read on the forward strand.
CAGAAGAAATAGAAAGAAAAAAAAAGAATTAACCAACATACAATAAAGCTGGAAGCATTTTATTGAAAATGATTATGTAACAAAGGTAACTTTTTGCACATTTTATTTATTTATTTCTGACCCATTCTACAAAATCAGGCCCAGCTTTAATGGGAGCCAAATACAAGTTGTATAAGTTCAGTTGAATATAAATAAAGACCTGAGTAGCTATAGGGGAAGCAATGCTGATGTTGATGAATCACAGTAAAATATACACCACATGATTAAATGTAGCCCTAAGAATAAGCCAGTGTTTTTCAACCAGTGTGCTACAGCAGCTCCCCAGGTGTACCATGGAAGTTTTCAGTCACTCCTGTCCCGTCCCCAGACAGCGACCCAGCATTATATTTCTTCTGGTAGGGGTCAGCAGGCAGCAATTCAGACAGCCTGCTAGTGCCAACCCCCCAAATCTTCTCTCTGACATCACTTCCCACTTTCGCATAGGCAGGAAGTGTCGGAGAGAAGGCTCGAGTTGGTCACTGCCCACTGCTGCCACGGGAAAAACAGACAGGCTAAATTCCCTAGTTTGTGTACCCAGATACCATGAGGAAGTTAATGGAACCTTCATACTAAATTAACTGGCTCAATTATAGTGAGTCCTTGGGTTTGATGTGTATATTTCTTGTGGCAGCTTGCTATTTCTCATGACAAATTTTAACCAGATTATGGAGTGGAGGAGTGGCCTAGTGGTTAGGGTGGTGGACTTTGGTCCTGGGGAACTGAGGAACTGAGTTCGATTTCCACTTCAGGCACAGGCAGCTCCTTGTGACTCTGGGCAAGTCACTTAACCCTCCATTGCCCCATGTAAGCCGCATTGAGCCTGCCATGAGTGGGAAAGCGTGGGGTACAAATGTAACAAAAAAACAATAATAATAAAAATTGTGTTACATTCAGATTGTGTCCATTTGGTATGATCTCATTACTTTGTCATTACAGGGGTAGTTCTATAAATGTGTGCATGGTGGAAGTCTATTATAAAGGAATTTAGGCCTACAGCCCTAGAGATTAGATGCAGTGAAGGGATGTGATCCACATCACATCCCCTGTGGTGGAAGAGGGGGTATTCACTTTAAAATTGTTGGTTTCATAGGCGCCCAGTATAAGAGGCTTGGAGAGGCTAAGCCTCCCCCCTGCTGCAGCAGAATGGATCAGCTGTGGAGTCCAGCTGCTCTGAGGGGATTAAATTGTTGATTTACCTCCATCCTCACAGCAGGAGCTGCAGTGAAAGCCCTCTATCAGTTGTAGAAATTGGTTTATGGTTTGTTTGTTTGTTTACCTTACTGCTGGGAAAGCATGGGGGGGGGGTTGGCTGGAGGTGTCCTAGGTTGCCAGGGAGATATTTAATGAGGATGACTTCCTGACCTGCACTGAAGACAGATAGCAGCAGAACGGATACTGGGCCAGCATGATCAGAAAAAGTCACCAGACAACAAAGGTAGAAAAGATCATTTTATTTTCATTATAGTGTTTGGAATATGTCCACTTTGAGAATCAGGTGCTCAACATTAAATGTTTATATTTATTTACTTATTTATGGCATTTTATCCCACATTAAACATGAATTAGGGTGTTTTGTGGCTCTACATGAGAATTGTGATGATATGATCCCTTGTTTCATATTGTTGACAGTCTGCATTTTCCGTATGGGTGGAATATTGGTGTATTAGGTCTGCCCAGTGTAATATTTATGGTACAGGTTCTGAGTGTGTTTTTGGACAAAGTTGTGCATAGTGTTTTGCAGTTGAGTGATTGTGGTTAGAATATGCTTTGAGCAACCACTTTATTCTTTGACATATGATACATATCTAATATCTAAATTTAATAAAAGGTATTAATTGTGACTTTTATTTTTATTTATTTTTTTTCTGCGTGTTATCAGACAATTATGGATTTAAACTCCACCCCTAGCCCCACCCCTAACCCCGCCCCCTTTAGCCTCCCCAAACAGTTGGGCCACCGACCGCCTATGGTTGGTTTTGAATGCATGTTATTTGTGGCTAATTTCGTTATCTTTGAAGTGTATTGCTGCCCTTTTGCCAACTTGTATCTTCACTAAAAATATTCAACTATAAAGACAACACAATGATTAAAAATTAAATTATTGAACTTTAAACACAATCTTAATACTTGTTTGTTAAATTATAAAATACATAGCCTTAAAAAAACTGATGATGTGCCTTGACAATTTTTGCACCTTGTCAGTATGTCGCGAGATGTAAAAGGTTGAAAATCACTGGAATAAACAGATATGAAAAGCAGGAAACTGGTTCCTAGTATTCAACTGCCATCTTGTGGCCTTTTGCTCTTCAATAAAAACACAATCATGACAAATCTTGTTTTGTATATATCTCTTTGTGTTATTAGCAGTGCCCCAGTCTCCCACAATTCAATGGCTACAGAAAGGGACTCAAAACCTGGCCCTTCCTGTGGAACTTCCTGTTACCTGAGAAAATACCATAGAAGACCGAGGACCAGAGTAGCTGCTTTAGCAAAATGTTATCCTTCTCCTCTGCTACCTAGACTCCAAGTATGTACAAGAGGAAGATATGTAATGCATTTCAAAGCAAAAACTCAACCATGAGCGCCAAACAGCTGGCAAAAATGCTAAAGGACAAAGTTGTGCAAAAGGCACAGATCAGGAGATGAGTAAAATAATTGCAAAGTCCCTTGCTATCCCTCAGAGTTTGATTATGGCACTTATTAAGTAATATATATCAAAAACTAGTAAACTAGTAAATGCACTCTTGCTATACACTCTGTGAAAAATTGCACAATACTGATATATATCATCTATTTTGTATTATAAACTAGCCTCAATAGCCCAGGGAACCATTACTTAGGACTCCACTGAATTGGCCTGTATCATGGGCTCCTCCTCCTTTCCGAAAAAACATCCACAAGTAACAAAAAACTCCCTACTAGAGGAAGAAAAAGATCTTGTGAATAAAAAACGGATGGAGGGGTGTTTTAATGACTTAATTCAAATATCAATATGACTATAAGTGCATTATATCACAGAGAGTATTAAATGGAAGTAAAGAAAAAGTGTATAAAGTCACTTCACAATCCTCTTAAAGTTGTATACTGAAGCGATGTTCAGAAATAGAGAACCATCATTCATTAGTTCATTGCTTGGTTGGAATCTATTTTCAATATTGAAATAAACCACTTATCTTGAAGCCTGGGGATGTTGTCACTTGTATCCACCAGAAACAGTCCACCAAAAGCAGTTGAAAACGGTTCCCAACTCTAGTTCTTATTCTTCAGTCACCTATAGTTCCGGTTGTGAAGCAAAATATTTTAACGTGGGAGCTGCTAGAGCGGTAAATCTGCTCAGCCGTAATGTCTTCTAAATTTTCTCGACAGCAAGGGTCCCCACTGTTTCGCGTTCTTCGTCAGGAGAAATATCCAAAAACAATTAAATATGTTTCTTTTCTATCCATTGCGAACCTTGGTTCAGAACATGGCGACTATTAATATAGAACGCCAACATCAATAACTCCACCCAGTAGGAGTTCCGTAGTTATTTCAGGTAGCCAATCCCTGAACTAACCTGTTTGTATCCTATTATCCAATCACTTTTATTGAAAGATTTAAAGTGATACAATCCTCTTTAAGGAAGGTTAATACAAATTTTTGTAATAAAAGGATGTTATCATATAGTTTGAAGTTACTTAGAATAAATCTTGAATATCCGAGAGGAGTAGCCTCTCACTATGGACTATTCTATCAATGATCTTAGATGTTAACATGTTGAAATAAAGATTATTTATATACACGTGTGAAGAAATTTTTTTTCTTCTCTTCAGATGATAATGATCCTGAGTATATGCTTTTTTGAAAATTAAAAGAATGCTTCCCATTCCATCGGTCCATTTAGACCTTCTGGATACACAGTTTGCAAATAGTAAATCCATTTCTGCTCCTTTTGATGTAAAACACGTGAAACATCACCTCTTCTGTTGTTATCTATTAGTTGTTCAATAATTAGACAACGTAGCTGTTCAAATTTATGATTCCTTTCTATACAGTGTTTAGCCAGAGGCATGTGTGTTTTGCCCGATTGAATCGCATGCTTATGTTCCGAAAGTCTAATTTTAAACATGCGTTTAGTTTGACCTATATACCGTAATCCACATGGGCATGTAATCATGTAAATTACTGCTTTTGATGTACATGAAGTCACTCCTTTTAGATATATCCAATTCTGTTTAATTCTATCCCAAAATTTGTTTGTTTCCTCCATGACTGAACACATAATGCATTCTCCACATTTCTTATGGCCACGTATATCATTGTCATTATGCCAAATATTTGTTCTAACATCTGAATGGCATAAAACTTCTGCTAAATTTGCACGTCTGGAATATGATATCATGCATTTTTGTTTGGCAAACATTTGATGGATAGATAGTATTTTCCAGTTCTTATATATAATATTAGCAACCCTGGGTGCCATTGATGTATACTGCATAATGCAGACCGCTTTTTGATCTTTTATAGTTTGATGTTCCTGAGGTTTGGGTTCTAATAAATGTTCTCGATGATTATAAAGAGCTCTTTTATAAGCTTGTTTGACAATTTTACTAGGATACCCTCTTTCCATAAGTTTATCTTTCAATTGGACAGCTGAATCTTTATATTTCCGTGAATTATCACAGATGCGTCTATAACGTAAAAATTGTGCAAATGGAAGATTGTTCCTAATATGAATTGGATGCATACTATCATAGGATAGTAATGAATTACGATCAGTTGGTTTAGTAAAGACATCGGTTTCAAACTTCTCTCTATTTTTATTGATCTTTACATCTAGAAAACTGATTTCATAATTATGAACCGTGTGTTGAAATTTGATCGTAGGATGGCATGCATTTAAATCAATCAGAAATAAATCTAACATTTCTAATGAAGAACCCCATAAAATAAAAACATCATCAATAAATCTCCACCAGCATTTAGCATGTTTGTACCGAGGGAGCTTGTAGATGACACTTTCTTCCAAATGGGCCATAAATAAATTGGCCACTGCAGGAGCAAAAGCTGCTCCCATGGCAATTCCAGATAATTGCAAAAACAGTTCTCCATTAAACAGAAAATAGTTATTGAATAAAGACAACTTCAACAACTTCAATAAAAAATCAGTGGGAACAGTCACAGGTTTGGGACGTTGTTCCAAAATCAATTCAATGACACTTAGTGCCTCTTGTTGGGGTATCGCGGTATAAAGAGATTGAACATCCAATGTGACTAATATTACTGTACTCGGTTGAACTGGCAAGGTTTCTAGTTTTGTCAAAAAGTGAGTCGTGTCTTTAATGTAAGATTAAAGATAGTCATATTGATATTTGAATTAAGTCATTAAAACACCCCTCCATCCGTTTTTTATTCACAAGATCTTTTTCTTCCTCTAGTAGGGAGTTTTTTGTTACTTGTGGATGTTTTTTCGGAAAGGAGGAGGAGCCCATGATACAGGCCAATTCAGTGGAGTCCTAAGTAATGGTTCCCTGGGCTATTGAGGCTAGTTTATAATACAAAATAGATGATATATATCAGTATTGTGCAATTTTTCACAGAGTGTACAGCAAGAGTGCATTTACTAGTTTACTAGTTTTTGATATATGTTAGTGCATTCTAGACAATTGAAGATATTTCCATACTTATTAAGTAATGGAAGATCTACAGCACGAGCAAGACCCTACCTAGATCAGGCCATCCCTCCAGACTAGACATGTCAAGAGGTCAATGTCAACTTTGAAAGAGCTATAGGCTTCCATGGCCAAGACTGATCAGAGTGTGCATATGGTAACAATATCCCAACACCCCAGAAATCTAGCCTGTATGATAGAGGGAACAGTGCTTGTCATCCTAAGCTGAGTAGGAGTCCTCCACCTATGGTCCTGCCAGTGGGAGGAGCTGTTTCACTATCACATTTTCTACAGAGGACGGGCAAGCTCTGCAAACTCCAGAGAACCTGCCTGTCCCTAGTGACTGAAAATGCAATATTGAAACACCACCTCCCACTTGCAGCAATGCAGTTGGAGGACTCTCACTCACTGGGAACAGTGGTGATAATAAGGAAGCCACCTTGAATATCACCTAAAGTATTCAGAAAACAACTAAGAGATGCTGTAACTGAGCCGAAAAATGTTTTGGTAGCTTGAGGAAACTAAAATACAACTTTGTGGCCAGATGCAAAGTGTTAAATTCGGCTTACACCCAATACAGCACATCACCCAGCGAACATTATCCAATTGTAAAGTATGGTAGTGGAGGCATCATGTTATGAGGATGTTTCTCATCAGCAGAGACTATGGCACTTGTCAGAAGAAACAATGAATAGGGAAAAGTTCAGAAAAGTCCTTGAGGAAAACCTGCTGTCCTCTGCAAGGAAGTTAAAACTGGGATTGCAGTTCACCTTTCAATACTACAAAGCACACAGCTGAAGTTATAGTAAAGTAGCTAAGGAAAACAAAAGTAAATGTTCTTAACTAACCCAGTCAGAGCTCCAACTTCATCTTGTTTAGCAATTTTTTGCTACTTTCTCCATGTGTAGCAGTGAATTTTCACTCATTCTTCCTGTTCAGCAGAATCCTTGGCAAAGCATTTTTTGCATGTTTAGATCTGTTGATGCCATAGAGTATGCCTACAGAGACAAAAATAGTAGTCACTAGTGATCACTGCGAACAAGTAGTTGTGTTTGTTCGCAGTGATCGCTAGTGACTACTATTTTTGTCTCTGATTTTGACTTAGCTTTATTTTCAGTGCTCCAGTAGTACCATATGCTCAACAGAACATCAGCATATTGACCCCTGATGAAGGCTTTATAGCCGAAACACAGACCTTGTAGAGTCCTAATAAAGTCTATTTGGCGTTTTCATTCTGTGAGTTTTGACTGGTTTCTTGGATTGGATTTTCTTCCACTCTGCATTCGTTCAGCTAGTATCAACACCTGAATTGGTAGTCAATTCTTTGGCTAAAGCAGAAAAGCCTTGTAATGCCTTCATAACACAACCATCAGTGTCAGTATTATTGGGAATGTAAGTGCAACAATGATTTCTGGCTTTAAATTGATCAAGTAGCCCTCTTGGAACTCCTTTAGCATCTAGATAGATAGATAGTGTCATCAGGAGAGTTAGGAACGTGTCTTTGAACACGAGATTCCTGGTGAGGACAGACAATTACAATGGGTATAACTAGTTGTACAAGAGCACATATACCAGACCATTGGAATGGCAAAATGGGATATAGAGTCTTGGTCCCACAGTACCACCATATATCAGAACGTGGGATAGAGAGGCTACAGAAATTAAGCATTGGGTGGTCAGAAGGGTCAAAAGTATCAGAACAATAGGTAACATTCAATAGAAAGCGAGAATATGTCTGGGTAGTTTAGTGTCGCAAGCATATAGAAAAAGTCAGATTAAAACACACACCAAAAGAAGGAGGAAACAAAAAATTAAAAATTAGAGGTAGATACAAAGAGTAAATAGACTTGCATAAAGTTGAAATAGGGCGTTCAGAGGTAAAAGACAATAGCATACACAAGCAAGTATGTAATGTTGTTTGAAATTAAAAAGAAAGGAAAATAATTGAGGTGTAGGACGGGGTCTTGTATACATGTAGCAGTTAGAAATTTTAAGGGAAGAAGCAGTGTAGTGTAGCCAGTTTAACCATGTATTAAAATCTTCATATCCAATCTCATGGAATATGGTGTCCTGAATAGAATTAGTATTAAAAATTTTGAGGTCATAGCGGTGTGTGTGTAGTTTTGGGTAACCAAGGTTAGCTTATGGAATAGGTACGTGCCAAAGTCTGGTCAACATTTTTAAAGGTGAAAATGAGAGGGTTACACTTAATAAAACCAAATCAGTCGTTTAAGAGAATTTTGAGTCCATGGACCATAGGACGAATGCCCAGAACCAACAGGGGTTATAGTAGCAAATCAATTCAATTATTAAGTGGACTTGGGGAAAATCCACTATTTCTGGGATAAGCAGTATAAGATGTTTTGTACTTTTTTAGGATCTTGCCAGGTATTTGTGACCTGGATTGGCCACTGTTGGAAACAGGATGCTGGGCTTGATGGACCTTTGGTCTTTCCCAGTATGACAATACTTATGTACTTATGTAACTTTTTCATACTGCTTATTGACATGAAAAATTAGCTACTCTCAACATTTTGGATCTGAGACTTTAGTCACCTGTTCCCACAGACGGTTACATTTATTATCCAAAAGTTCAGGATGCTATCAAAGGCTTTTTGCCTGTGAGAATGACTGAATATATTTCTCATACAATAAAAACATTCAGTATATTAATTTTTTTTTAGATATATGAAAATGCCTCTTACTTTGACACTGCCACGCTTATGAGTGTAAGAAAGTTTAGCAGATGTGCTGATCTCCATCCAACCCATGGAATCATGTAATGGGTGGATACAACATAAGTAGTTTGAGTTAAATAATTCACATGCCAATGCACAAAAGTCCTCATTAAAAAAATTGCTGCTTTTAGATAAGCGTTGAAGCTATGCGCATGCCCAGAACAGCGTGTGCTATGGACGTACCTCCACAGTGTTCCACTGCTACACAAGCCTTTCATACATGCTTATAAGCCAGTAGTTCCCAAACCTGGCCCTGGAATTAGGGTTACCATATGGAATCAAACCAAAGACAATAAAAGTGGGAGGTTGACCATGGGTGCCAAAGATTGGAGAGATGTATACTTGAAATCAAATGTTTATTCATGAAAGAGATTTGCATGCAGTGGAGGTAGTGAGAAATGTACAAAATCAAGCCATCGGGATGTAAAAGGAGCCAGCATTCTTAGCAGACTGTCCACACAGACATCCCAACAGAGCAGTGGGGCACCCTAGAGGACACTTCAGGGAACTCCACATAAAAGCTCCTAGGTCAGTGATGGGCAACCTTTTGAGCTTGGTGTGTCAAAATTCGCCAAAAAACCGAGCATAACTCGGGTGGTGTGTCACTTCGAGAAAAAAAAACATAATTTCGCGATATTTATAGTTTAAATAACAAAAATGTATAATTGTAATATATAACTGTATTTAATAAACCAAAAACTAATTATTTAACTTACCTGCTTAGTGACTTCTTTGTTCATCTGTCAGTCGGTTTCTTTTGTTGGTCTTGATATTATTTAACTTGTGTGGGGTGCCGTGAACTAAGATAAGTGAGGGGGAGGGGGAATTCTTTAACTAATCTGCCTATTAGTGACTTTTTTGTTGCTGAATTTCATTGGCTAAATCTTCAGTTGATATTTCTACTGAGTGGTAACTCAGATATTCTCTTAATAATTGCATCTTTATTCTGCATATCGTGAAATAGAACTGGTGCACATCTTAGGAGAGTTTCTTTAATAAATTCTCCCTCACTGAGTGCTTTTCCATGCTGAGCTATGGAGTGAGCAATGCTCAAACTTGCAGATGTTAAATTTGTAGAACCTTTTACAAATTTAAGGATGGATTTAGATTGGCTCTTATAAAAGTGTAGCTGCCTGGAAATGTATTCCTTCCTTTCATCCTCACTTTTTTTCAAGAGCTGGGAATGATTAATTTCAAAATGTCTATTTATATTCCACGTTCTGCTTACTACCGTTTCAGTACATAGAACGCAAAATGATCTGCCATTTTTTTCTATAATGCCATACATCTCGGTCCATGTCTCTTGAAAGGGTCGGCTACTGCTACTACCACTTCCTTTACTTAACCTTGGTTTTTTATTTTTTGGGTTCTCCATCAGCGGGGCAGTGACAGAAGATAGAATTATAGATAGCCTGTTAGCCCTGCAGGCAATTAGGGGTTAACTAGCCTAACTGACCACCTTATGTAAATTAAGATGGCTGCCGCTATTTCTAATGGCGGGAAACGGCACCCATAGCACATGCCCTCACCTCTCCCAGCCTCCCCCTCACCTATCTCAGTAATGATGGTCAATTAGAAATCCACGACACCCCAGAACAGTAGATTGGATGATGGTTGCTGTGGTTATGTGGTTGCTGGTAATGGCGATCACAGAGATGCGTTCCCCACGGCATTCCGCTGCTCTCTGCTCCGCCGGCCGGAAGTGAGGTCAAAGATCCCCTAACGGCCATGCAGGAGGCGGGGCAGAGGGAGCAACAGGGAGGGAACGAGCGGAGGACTCGGAGGGAGCCAATAGAAGCGCACATGGCACCCCCCCAGCGGGTAAACATGCACCGGGGGGGGGGTGATTTCACCGGGGGGGGGGGGAAGGTCGCGTGATCCGCCCCGGGTGTCAGCAAGGAATGCCGCTGCTTCTCTGTATGAGGCCACATGCTGCCGCGTGTCACCGAAAACGGCTACGCGTGTCAGTACTGACACGCGTGTCATAGGTTTGCCATCAGGGTCCTAGGGGCACATCTCATCGCTGCTCCATTATATCGTATAGTGAGCCCTACAAAACCCACCAAAAACCTACTGTACTCAACTGTACACCACTACACTAGCCCTTATGTCTGCAGGTGTCACCTATATATGGATACAGTAGATTTTTGGTGGGTTTGGAGGGCTCACACTTTTCACCACAAGTGTTAAGAGTGGGATATGAGTAGTGCACTGCAGTGACCACCAGGCTACTCTTGGAAGCTGATTGCTGCTCTAATAGGACTGGCTATAACATCTGAGGCTGTCATAGAGGCTGGTATGTACTATTTCTTTTACATCTTTGAGGAGGGGAGTCATTCCTTTATTCCTCCAGTGGTCATCAGGTCACTTTTTTTGTGACTTATTCATTCTAAAAACAGGTCTTGCTCAAAACATCTTTGTTTTAGTCCTGGACATTTTTGTTTTGTTCCATTATGGCTGAAAAACGTCCCTGCCCATCTTCAAAGCCTTGCTCAAAGCCCACCTCTTCAATGTCGCCTTCGGCACCTAACCACCATTCTATTCAGAAAATCTGGACTGCCCCTACTTGACATTTCACCCATTAGATTGTAAGCTCCTTGGAGCAGGGACTGTCCTTTTTTGTTAATCTGTACAGCGCTGCGTAACCCTAGTAGTGCTCTAGAAATGTTAAGTAGTAGTAGTAAGTCTTGGCAAAAAAAATGTCTCGTCATTTAAGGCATTTTTTGTGGCTTAGTCGTTATTAAAACAGGTCTAGCTCAAACGTCTTAGTCCTGGACATTTTCATTTTGTGCCATTATAGCTGGAAAATGTCCAAGTCTTACGAACTCCCAAATCCCATCCTTAATGCCCCCCAACCAGGGCCGCTGAGAGAGAGCCAGGCACGGCTGCCACACCTTCCACCCCTATGCCTTCCTGCATCTGCTCCTCCCTTGGTCTGTCACTCTCCTGCTGGTGTGTAGAGGACCTAGGTAATCGCATTAACACAATCATTCAGGTCTGACACACAGAAGCAGGAGAGATAGACCCCCCCCCCCCGGTGCTGGGCCCCCCTGGGAGGCCAGGCCTGAAGAATCTCCCCCACCCCCCCCCCCCCACCCTCCTCTTAGCAGCCCTGCCCCCAACACACCCTCTTGAGATTTGGATGAACTGCAGATGAACAGCATGGAAAAACATTTGGAAAACAGGTTTTGAAAATACCAATTTGGACGTTTTGGCGAGAAAAACGTCCATTTGCCGGTTTATGCTACTTTTTAAAAGTTTTTCTCTTTCAAAAATGAGCCCCATTGATAGACAAAGGTAATGGGATAAACAAATGGATGACTAGACTGAAGTTAAAATAAAGGTATGTGGAACTGATCTTAATTACTGTGTGTGAAACAAGCTAGCCCAGATGTGGAATGAGCAGATACTCAGTGGCAACAGCTATTAAAGGCTTGAGAAAAGAGTCAGGCTTTTACCTGCTTCCTGAAGTAGAGGTAGTCTTGAGTTAGGCAAAGCTCTCTGGGAGTGAATTCCAGAGTGTGGGGGCTACTCCTGAGTAGACTGACAGGCAGGCAAAACATCACCCGATTTTTCTTTAATGGGGTACAGTTTGGGATGCTTTTTGAGAAAACCTTAGTCTTAAAGGTGTGTAAAGGGCTACCTTATTCTTTAGGTTCTCTGGTCCACTTTATTTATTTATTATGATTTATTTACCGCCTTTTTTGAAGGAATTCACTCAAGGTGGTGTACAGTTTGTTTGAGGGCCTTGTAAATCTGAGATAAATTTGGCCTCTTGGAGTACTGGTATCCACTGCAGTTTTCGATACTTAAACACAAAGGCAGTGGCGTAGCAAGGGCGGGGCGGTGGGGGCGGTCCGCCCCGGGTGTCAACGGGTGGGGGGGTGCATCCGTCCACACCCCCCCCCCGGCGCAGCGCCTCCCCCCCCCCGACACGGTCCCCACCTGCCTACGAGCTCCATTCATCTGCAGCGCTGCTGTAAAGAAGAAATTGCTTCGTCGGCCCTTCCCTCACTTACTGTCTCCCGCCCTTGAGGAAATAGGAAGTTACGTCAGAGGGCGGGAGACAGTGAGTGAGGGAAGGGTCGACGAAGCGATTTCTTCTTTACAGCAGCGCTGCAGATGGATGGAGCTCGTAGGCAGGTGGGGACCGTGTCGGGGTGGCGCTATGCCGGGGGGAGGGGGGTGTCGATGCCGGTGGGGGGGGGTGTCGTGTTGGTCTGCACCCGGGGGGGTGCAGCGGCGATCTGCCCCGGGTGGCAGCCACTCCCGCTACGCCACTGCACAAAGGAATCCTGTGTGGAATGAGAATAGAACCAAACAAACTCAGTGGTGCTTAGATGGCAATTCCAGTAATTGAGAAGCAAAGCCAATGCTGGGCAGACTTCTACGGTCTGTGCCCTGATCACGGCTGGACAGATTTCGACGGGCTGGAGTGGGGCTTTGGAGAACAAGGCCAGTACCAGGCAGACTTCTACGGTCTGTGCCCAGAAAATGGCAAGGAAAAATCAAGATCAAGTGTATGTAGTATCGCATCATACCTTATGCTATGAGTTTATCTTGTTGGGCAAACTGGATCGACTATACAGGTCTTTATTTTTTTTTACTTTAAATTTTATTGAAAGATTTAAATAGTTTAACAACACTTAACCATTAGTGTAACGTTCAAATTCAAACAATATATGACAGAGGTCCCCCTCCAGATCTAATACAGAAGCTCACTAGCTAATACCCCTCCCTCCATTCCCATTTCATCCCTAACTTCGATTCCCTTTTCCTCCCCCATAGTACTCCCCCCAACACCAATCTATACAGGCCTTTATCTTCATCATCTACTATGTTACTATGTGGTCACATGCTGCTTGCAACCCTCTATCAGCCATGGATGCAGCAATATAAATTAGTTGGAGGCGGAGCTGGTAAAAGGCACTTTCATCAGGCAGCTTTCACACTACTTGCCTAGTGTTAAACCAATGGACTGCTTGCCTAGGGGTGAACAAATGGACTACCCCATGGCTCTTGTAACACCTGTATATTGCTTCTCAGTCCCTCCACTAGAGGTCTCAGCAGAAATACAAAAATATTATATGGGAACCTCAACATTATTGTAGTTTAAAAATTATTAATGGAAAAATAAAAATAAAAAAGCATCAAAATAGAAAAAGGTATTCCCAAAATACATATAATGGTTTGAGGGCTAGATCTTACACAGGAGCCAATGCTGAAAAGTCATCATTAATAGCCACGGTTGAACTTACCAAACAAGAAATAGCAATCGATGCTCAAAGTAAATTGCATACAAATGAGAGAAACGGGAGGTGGGGGGGGGGGCAAATGAGTGCAGTAGATGTACTCCATTACACAGGAAAAAACCCCAGAAATAAATATAAGACAAGACACAATAAAAACAGAACCTAACTTGAAAAAAGTGTCAACAACTGCTCTTTACACCCTGCCATAAAGGTGCATAAATACATAAGTAGTGCCGCACTGGGACAGACCAAAGGTCCATCAAGCTCAGCATCCTGTTTCCAACCGTGGCCAATCCAGGTCCAGCCCCTCCTTACCTCTCAACCCTCATCTCCCCTTACGTTCCTACCCATAACCTCCGCTCTCAAGACAAATCCCTCCTTTCAGTACCCTTCTCCACCACCGCCAACTCCAGGCTCCGCCCTTTCTGCCTCGCCTCACCCCACGCGTGGAACAAACTCCCCGAGCCCATATGCCACGCCCCCTCCCTGCCCATCTTCAAATCACTGCTTAAAGCCCACCTCTTCAATGTCGCCTTCGGCACCTAACCACTACACCTCTACCCAGGAAATCTAGACTGCCCCAACTTGACATTTCGTTCTTTAGATTGTAAGCTCCTTTGAGCAGGGCCCGTCTTTCTTTAATTTGTACAGCACTGCGTAACCCTAGTAGCGCTCTAGAAATGTTAAGTAGTAGTAGTAAATACCTGGCAAGATCCCAAAAAAGTTCAATACGTTTTATGCTGCTTAGCCCAGAAATAAACAGCGGATTTTACCCAAGTCATTTTAATAATGGTCTACGAACATTTCCTTTAGGAAGGCATCCAAACCTTTTTTAAATCCTGCTAACTGCTTCTACAACATTCTCTGGCAACGAAGTCTAGAGTTGAATTGCACGTTGAGTGAAGAAAACGTTTCTCCGATTCGTTTTAATTTTACTACTTTGTAGCTTCATTGCATGCCCCCTAGTCCTAATATTTGTGGGAAGAGTAAACATTTTACTTAAATCAATCCATACTACTTCCAGTATTCTGTCCTCGTGCTCATACTGATGATAACCACATCGACTGCATACTTTAAGATTGTGCGCGAGCACTTACTATTTATTGAACTCTGGTAACATAGCCCCAAGCCTCCCCTCTCAGTATTTATATATTTATTTTTATTTATTTATTGCATTTGTATCCCACATTATCCCACCTTTTTGCAGGCTCAATGTGGCTTACAATTCATCGAGGATATGGGAAATAGAAGAGAAAATACATTTGGTTACAAGGAGTTTTGGGTAAAATAATAGTACTGAAGCAAAGATAGTTAGTATAGAACACTTCTGGATAAATCAAAGACTTTGGTGTTAAATGTGTTGATCCTTGTGATATATCTTGTCGAAGAGTTAGTTCTTTCTCTACGGGAACGGCATCTGCCTCCTCAACTAGTCACAAAACGTACTTTATCGCAATGGATAGAAGGAGCTTGAGCTTGTATCTTTTTCTACTATGAAAATGCTGCTGCTGCTGCTGCTGCGGCTGCTGCGGCTACGGCGGCGGCGTTCTCCTCTGACGCAACTTCCTGTTTCCCGGCCAGAGCCGGATGTAGTCGAGTGAGAAGTTGTGTGTGTAAAAGTGTATGAAGGGACGGGACACCGGAGAAGGAAAACTGGGGGACTGTTAGTGGGCGACCTCAGGTATGAGTTTGATCGGGGGGGAAGAGGTCCAGTATCGCGGACAAGGAGGAGAGGGTGAGATAGATGGCAGATCATGCGGAGGGGAGGCCAATTCCCGAATGCGCGTGAGAACAGTCGAACGCGTGTTGTCACGCCCAATGCTTGTGACTTGGTATCCTGCAGCTGCCACCTATCAGCTGTAAAATTGTTTATTTGGCTCCCCAATGTTTTGGAGTCCATTTTGACACAGTTAAAACATATTTGTTATCTTGAATTGCTCCTTTAAATGCTGATTAGTAGGGGCAGCGTTGCTTAGGCTGCCATGCGGCAATATATATGCAGGTGCTGTTATAAAGGTACAAGTTATAGTGAATTTTCAAAGGCAAGCCACCCCACTAGCTTCCCTTGTAAATTATGCATCTACCAAACTACTCATGTTTTTGCTCCCCACTTTTTGCAGGTAGGGTCATGTGGGACATGTAGATTTGAACATTTATAGCCCACTAGTTAAACAGTGCAGTTGGCTTGTTTGTCAATTATTTATTTAATACATTTATACCCCACATTTTCCCACTGTTGTAGGCGCAATGTGGCTTACACAAAACTGTAGTAGGGCTACAGTACAAAAGTACAATAATACAGTATAACAGTAAGATTATAAACATATTATCAGTTTAACACAAGACAGTAAATAAAATATACGGTATTAGTGTCCATGAATTATTTTAAACCATTAGTAAATCTTATTGTGTTGTGCCTGGAGAATAAGCCTTTTTGAACAGGGTGGACTTCAATAATTTTCTGAAACGTAGATAGTTCTGAGTTGTTTTTACTAATTTGGGTAAAGCATTAAATTGCTGCACACAATTTTGAGTGCTATATATAAACCTCCTTTAATATTAGACCCTTAATACACACCTGTGCTTTATCCCCTTTCTCTCCCCAAAGACCCAAGTCTGCATCTTAGCAACCCTGTATTCTCAGAGTAGTTAAGTGTAGATGCTAATGGCAGGGTATTTAGGAAATAGGAGCGAGGGAGTAGCAAGACCAACAGGATTTCTTCCAAGAACCAAGAGAGACAGGAAAATGATGTAAAAAGAGGTTCTTTATTGAAGTAGACTCGACACGGCACTGTGTTTCGGCAATAGTGCCTGCCTCAGGAGGCTGTTTGTTGTTATGATTCGATGTCAAATGAATAACCAAGCGTAAGTCTTTGAAATGGATAGAAGCTTGTAAGACTGATGATGCACTCGGTAAAACGTAGGAAACAATGAAAAATACGTGTTGTAACCTAAGAACTTTGAGTGCTTCACTTTGCCACTTACGGCTCATCTAAGCAGTCAAAGTTCTTAGGTTACAGCAGGTATTTTTCATTGTGTCCTACGTTTTACCGGTGTATCACCTGTCTTTTTAAAGACTTGATTATTCATTTGACATTGAACCATAACAACAAACAGCCTCCTGAGGCAGGCACTATTGCCGAAACACGGTGCAGTGTCGAGTCTACTTCAGTAAGGAACCCCTTTTTTTCCTGTCTCCCTTGGTTCTTTGGAAGAAGTCCTGTTGGTCTTGCTACTCCCTTGCTCCTATTTTGTTCTTCTTGTAGCAGACAAGTCCATAGACCGCTATTAAATGGACTTGGAAAAATTCCGCATTTTTAGGTATAACTTGTCTGGAATGTTTTTACGTTTGGGGAGCGTGCCAGGTGCCCTTGACCTGGATTGGCCACTGTCGGTGACAGGATGCTGGGCTAGATGGACCTTTGGTCTTTCCCAGTATGGCACTACTTATGTACTTATGTACTTGTTTCTCCACCTTGGTGGTTGAGCCTTGTTTTGGGTATTTAGGAAACCAGGCAATTTTCAAACCCATGATGTAGTGACTGACTCCTTAGGTGGTTAGATCTTTTTGAAAATTGCCTTCAGCGTGATTTTGTTTTCTAGAAAATGTGCATTTCACCTGCAATTAGTTATATTCAATACTGAATGTAATGCCGCTTTCTATGTGCTGACAGCTATGGATGAAACAGTTGGAAAAATGCTCCCAGTGGACCCAGAAGACATTGGAACACAAAGATGTCGGCTGGGACCTTCAGTTCTCTCTTCATTAAGAATCAAAATTGGTTCTCCTCTTCGGATTACATTGGATGGTGGTGACTGTTTATGTACTGCCTGGCCCAGAAAAGATTTATGTGATGGTTTCATCCAGTTTGATTTGAAATGTGCCAGTTCTGGTCTGATTGGAAGCAAACTGAAAAATGTAAGCCTGAGCTCCAGCCATCTAAATCCTGTGGCCTACAACAAATTACAAAAAATCAGAGTGAAAATAGTAGTGAAAACTGCAGATGTCAAAAGAGGCTACTGCAGATCTGTTTTGCAAGAGACAGTGAAAGAACTGCTCAGAGATGTTTATATATCCCCTTTCCATATGGTCTCTCTCACAAACGTGGAGACACCAGTTGTGCTGCTAGAAATCCTTGACATGGATCCTTTAACAAGAGAGGCTGGCATTGTAACTGCAAAAACGCAAATACAGATTAAGGATGTAGTCACTTTGAAGCAGTACAAGCATGTTTCTCAAGAGCCAGCACTGTCTGTTGCTGGCATGGATGATTTGCGCACCTCATTGAAAGAGATCATTGATTTGCCCTTCCGTTATCCCAAAACCTTGAAAAAACTGGGCCTTTCCTGTCCTAGAGGTGTGCTGTTGATTGGGCCACCAGGTGTGGGCAAGACCCTTCTTGTGAAAGCTGTGGCACGGGAAGTGGGAGCATATTTGCTTGGCATTAATGGTCCCTCCATACATGGTTCAAGGCCTGGAGAAAGTGAGGAAAATTTGCGCCACATTTTTCAGCAAGCCAGAGAAGCAGCCATCTCGGGGCCCACTCTTGTTTTTATTGATGAAATTGACTCACTTTGCCCTAGACGGGGAAACTCCAGCAGTGCCCCCGAGAATCGAGTTGTTGCCCAACTGCTGACCCTCATGGATGGAATGGGCAGTGAAAAAGAGATAATTATTATGGCTGCAACAAACAGACCTGACGCACTAGATCCTGCGCTGAGGAGACCAGGTAGATTTGACAGAGAGGTAAAAGTTACTATGATTGATGTTTCACTTGTCTTAATTCAATAGCTATCACCTGGGGACAGAAGGCTCTCCATCCTCCGTGCTCTGTAAGAGAGGCATGGGTTTTTATTGAGGAAAATAGTTTTTTTTTTTTTTTTTTGGGGGGGGGGGGTGTTAGGGTTGGACATGGTATTGAGAGAATTCTGCCTCCTGGATAAACATACTTGAACCATGAAAAAGTTTGTCAAAGTAAGTTAAATCTTGTGAAAGATACATTTTTATTGTGTAAGTTTCATCTTTTTTGCATTTAGTAATAGGAAAAGTAGATGAGGGGGACAGCAAGTGTTATCCCATACTTGCTAGAGGAAACACTCCTTTACAGTAAGAGGTATCTCCTACAAGAGACATGTAATTATCTGTTTTGGAGTCAAAAACAACAAGGCAGGCAATCCACCAAATCCAATGTGAAAGGATAAAACAAGGAGACAGATCTTGTAAAAAAACAGTCTCTTATTCAGCAAAAAGCTCCCAGGTTATTGATCATCTGTGCCTAACATGGCCATGTTTCACTAGGAATATTGGCTGGTCAGGGGCAGAAAAACTAAAAACAAATATACAAGAATTCATACATTTACAAACAAAAGAACATCTTACATATGTAATTGAAAAGGTAGATAAAACATGGATGAACTCAATCTTAAACCAACCATACAAAGCTTTACTCCTGTATAAAAGGACAAATAAATAAAGCTCTCCTACTGTCATTCCTTTTATCTGTCATATCCTCAATCTTTCACTGTCCACTGCGACTGTTCCTGATGCCTTCAAACATGCCGTAGTCACACCACTCCTTAAAAAACCTTCATTGGACCCTACCTGTCCTTCCAACTATCGCCCCATCTCCCTCCCTTTCCTATCCAAGATACTTGAACGTGCTGTTCACCGCCATTGCCTTGACTTTCTTTCATCTCAAGCTATTCTTAATCCACTTCAATCTGGCATTCACCCCCTTCATTCAACTGAAACAGCGCTTGCTAAAGTCTCCAATGATCTGTTCCTAGCCAGATCCAAAGGTCTCTATTCTATCCTCATCCTTCTCAGTCTATCTGCTGCTTTTGACACTGTTGATCACAGCCTACTCCTTGATACGCTGTCCTCACTTGGTTTTCAGGGCTCTGTTCTTTCCTGGTTTTCTTCTTATCTCTCCCAGCGTACCTTTAGTGTATACTCTAGTGGATCCTCCTCTACTTCTATCCCACTGTCAGTTGGTGTACCTCAGGAATCTGTCCTGGGACCTCTTCTTTTCTCCATCTATACTTCTTCCCTTGGTACTCTGATCTCATCCCATGGTTTTCAGTATCATCTTTACGCTGATGACTCCCAAATGTACCTCTCCACACCAGAAATCTCAGCAGGAATCCAGGCCAAAGTATCAGCCTGCCTGTCTGACATTGCTGCCTGGATGTCTCAGCGCCATCTGAAACTAAACATGACTGAGCTTCTTATCTTTCCCCCTAAACCAACCTCTCCTCCTCCCCCATTCTCTGTTTCTGTGGATAACACTCTCATCCTTCCTGTCTCATCAGCTCGTAACCTTGGGGTTATCTTTGACTCCTCCCTCTCCTTCTCTGCACATATTCAGCAGACTGCTAAAACCTGTCGTTTCTTTCTCTATAATATCACCAAAATTCGCCCTTTCCTTTCTGAGCACTACCAGAACCCTCATCCACACTCTTATCACCTCGCTTAGACTATTGCAACTTGCTTCTCACAGGTCTCCCACTTAGCCATCTCTCTCCTCAATCTGTTCAAAATTCTGCTGCATGACTAATATTCCGCCAGTGTGGTTATGCTCATATTAGCCCTCTCCTCAAGTCACTTCACTGGCTTCCTATCCGTTTCCGCATACAGTTCAAACTCCTCTTATTGACCTATAAGTGCATTCACTCTGCAGCTCCTCAGTACCTCTCCACTCTCATCTCTCCCTACATTCCTCCCCCCCCCCCCCCCCCCCCCCCCCCCCCCCCCCCCCGGGAACTCCATTCACTGGGTAAATCTCTCTTATCTGCACCCTTCTCTGCTAACTCCAGACTCCGTTCCATTTATCTTGCTGCACCATATGCCTGGAATAGACTTCCTGAGCCGGTAGGTCAAGCTCCATCTCTGGCCATCTTCAAATCTAAGCTAAAAGCCCACCTTTTTGATGCAGCTTTTAACTCCTAACCCTTAGTCACCTGTTCAGAACCCTTATTTTATCATCCTTACCTTACTATTCCCTTATCTATTGTTTGTCCTGTTTGTCCTAATTAGATTGTAAGCTCTGTCAAGCAGGGACTGTCTCATCATGTTCAAGTGTACAGCGATGCGTACATCTAGTAGCGCTTTAGAAATGATTAGTAACATAAAAACAGCTTTCTAAAACATACTTATCACAGTAAAATACCAACTAAAAGGAATGGGGGAAGGGAATCGGAGAGGCTTACTCAGCTGGTATAAAACAGCAACTTCACCTAGTCTGATCCAGAAAACAAAATGAAATAGGCACTATCTAGTAAAAAAAAGGAAATGTCCCCATGTTTAAAAACACATAACTTCAAAAAGAACATCTAAAAAAATGGAATAAGAAGTCTCCAAAATGGTCTACTTACATCCTCATGTACCTGGAGGCGTTTGGTAAGAGTTAAGACAAACTTGCTATGACACCCTAGCTTATATGTCTAAGGATGTCATGCATGCATAATTACTGTAAAAAAAAAAACAGTTAAATGCCGCTAAAAACATTAAAAAGTCAAATTAAAGATAAGCAACAAAAACTTTGTAAAAAGCAGTTAATAGACAGTGCTAATAACATAAAAAAGACCCTTTTTGAAAATAAGCTCTGATGACATTGAATTAGAACGCTAAAATTACCAGGCTAAAAATACTTTTAAAAACAACTTGAGATGTTCTAGAATCCATAGCCATCAAAATCGCTAAAAGATATCATCATAAAAGTCCTTAAAAATGTAAAAATAGTGGTGGAACGCATTGAAGATGATGTTAAGCATTCCAATGATGTATACAGTCACAAAACAGAGGGAAAGCAGCATACAAAAGCAACCAAACAAACAGAAAAAGTAAACACTGGGCCTTCAGGAATGAGAAAAATGCAATCCTTTATTCCATATCATCAAGCTGATCAATCCATAGACTGGTGGGTTGTGTCCATCTACCAGCAGGTGGAGATAGAGAGCAAACTTTTGCCTCCCTATATGTGGTCATGTGCTGCCGGAAACTCCTCAGTATGTTCTCTATCTCAGCAGGTGGTGGTCACACACAGCAGCAGCTCTGGCTAGGCCTCCAAGCCTAATCCTTAGGTTTTGTTGAGGCCTGGGGTTGAGGGCTCTTTTGAGCAAGTGCAAACCTGGTGGTGCCAGGTCCCTCCTTTTCTCCCCCCTCCCGCTGGCTCCGTTTAAAAAAAAAAATATATATATTTTTAAACGTCTTTAAAGGCGTTTAATTCGACGTTTCTTTAAACGTTCATTGCAGCTACTCACTGGGACACCAGTTCGTTACAGCTCGGAGCGGCAAGCAGGTAATTTTACCTTTTTATAGCGGGCAGGGGGTTCCCCGATTCTTCTCCTCGTGGCAATGGCGTCGGAGGGCGAGGGCGCAAAGGGTCGCTCCCCGGATCGCTGGAGCGCTTCTAGAGGGGATGCGGGGGTTTTACAACCTGATTCGCCCTTGATGGGTGATAGTTTAGTGACCGATGAATGTGCCGGTCGTTCCTCCGGCGTGGCGGTTTTTTCCCGCCATAAACGCCCATCCCCCGCTCCTCGCCTCCGCCATCTTGGCCGGCCACGCGGCTCGGACGGCTTCTTCGGGGCCGCCCTTGAGGTTGGAGACATTAATGCCATGAACGCCCTTAATTTGGGCGACGGCACAAAAGCGGCTAAAGTTAAGCGCCGTTCTTCCCGCGCGGCTCCTTCACGGAGTTTCGCGCCGGACGCCATTTTGGATGCGTAGCATGTCTCTCCCCCGCTATTGCGAGCGCCGGTTGAGAGTGCGTCTAGGGCTGTTGCCCAGGCTGCGGAAGTGCACAGTCTGGGGGGTTTCTCCCCCGAGTTTGTTTTGCTGCTGCATCAGGCTTTCCTCATGCAAAACGCTGCCCCTGCTCCCTCTTCTGATAAAGAGGTTGAGGTTCCCAGAGGTAAACGCCCTCGGGTTGATTTCCAGGCCTTGGAGGACTTTTGTCTCCTCCGATGTAGATGAGGGCAGCGTGTCTGAGGTCTCCCAACGATCCTTTGCGGATTCCTTGGAGGAGATAGATCCCCGCTCGGATGGAGCGGATCCCCCCTCTGCAGCGCGGCTTTTTAGCCCAGAGGATTTGCCCAACCTGTTGTTACAGGCCATGGACACTTTGAAGATTTCCTCTCCGGAGGACGTCTCTCCCTCAGCCCCTGTTGGCTCTGCCATTATGCTGGGGACGAAGCGCCCGCCTAGAACCTTCCACGTGCATGATGCCATGCACACCTTAATTGCGGCTCAATGGGATGTCCCGGAAACGAGCCTTAAAGTGGCTAGGGCTATGTCCCGCCTCTATCCTTTGGCTGTGAGCGAACGTGAGGCCTATCTGTGGCCTACCGTGGATTCTTTAATCACTGCGGTGACTAAGAAAACGGCGTTGCCGGTGGAAGGTGGCACGGCCCTAAAGGACGCCCAAGACAGAAGATTGGAGGCGGCCTTAAGGTCGTCCTTGGAGGCAGCTGCTTTAAGTTTGCAGGCCTCAGTTTGCGGCTCCTATGTGGCCAGGGCGTGCCGGACTATGGTGCAGCGGGCTTCCCCCTCGGATCATTCCTTGAGGGCTGATTGGCCGGCCCTGGAATCGGGCTTAGCCTATTTGGCAGACTTGCTGTATGATGTCTGGAGAGCCTCAGCTAAAGGCATGGCTCAGACAGTCTCTGCGCGGCGGTGGCTTTGGCTGAAGCATTGGTCTGCTGACCACGCCTCTAACTCCCGCCTGGCTAGATTGCCTTTTAAAGGCAAGCTGCTCTTTGGGGTCGAGCTGGACAAAATCGTGACCGATCTCGGCACGTCTAAGGGCAAGAAATTACCAGAGGTCAGGGCTCGGGTTAGTACTCGTCCCGATACCTCCATACCGCCCGGGCAAGTCGGGTTCCTCTGCCCCCTCTTCCTTCAAGAGGAATTTCTCCCCCAAGCAGCATTCCTTTCGCAGAGACCGCCGTCCCGGAGGTGCTCCCTCCGGTCCTCCCCAGGGTCTCGAACCAATGACGGGGCCTTGGTCCACGCCCCAGTGCAGATTGGAGGACGGCTGTCCTCGTTTCTGGGCGAGTGGATCACTATAACTTCAGACGCGTGGGTGCTGGAAGTCATCAGAGACGGCTACAAGCTAGAGTTCTGCCAACCCTTAAGAGACGGGTTTGTACTCTCTCCCTGCAAGTCTCCGGTCAAGCTGTGGTAGTGCAGCAGACCTTGGACAACCTGATCCGCCTGGGTGCGGTCGTTCCGGTGCCAAAAATCAGATTGGCAAGGGACGTTACTCCATTTACTTTGTGGTTCCAAAGAAAGGAGGTTCTGTCGGCCTATCCTCGACCTCAAAGGGGTCAATCGGGCCTGGAAAGTGAGGCACTTTCGCATGGAGACTCTCCGCTCTGTTATAGCGGCAGTGAAGGCAGGAGAGTTCTTGGCTTCCTTGGACATCAAGGAAGCGTACCTGCATATTCCCATCTGGCCTCCTCTCCAACGCTTTCTGCGTTTTACAGTCCTGAGACGACACTTCCAGTTCAGAGCCCTCCCTTTCGGGTTGGCTACTGCTCCGCGGACCTTTTCCAAAGTAATGGGGGTCATAGCGGCCTTCCTGCTAAAGGAAGGAGTACAAGTCCATCCTTATCTGGACGACTGGTTGATCCGAGCCCCTCTTATGCAGAGTGCGGCAAAGCTATGGACCGGGTAGTTGCTCTTTTGAGCTCCCTGGGATGGATCATCAACTGGAAGAAGAGCCAGCTGCGCCCGACTCAGTCCCTGGTGTATCTGGGAGTTCGATTCGACACCCAAGTGGGCAGAGTGTTCCTGCCAGACAATCGGATTGTCAAGCTTCAGGCTCAGGTGGACTAGTTCCTAGTAGCCTCTCCTATTCGGGCTTGGGACTACGTGCAGCTGTTGGGCTCTATGACGGCCACGATGGAAGTAGTGCCCTGGGCCAGGGCTCATATGAGACCACTACAGCTATCTCTGCTGCTGCGCTGGACTCCGATGTCGGAGGATTATGCTGTGCGCCTTCCCGTGGACCCAGCAGTGCGCAAGGCGCTGAGCTGGTGGACGCAGACAGACAAGTTGTCTGCAGGATTGCCTCTGGTGACCCCGGAGTGGATTGTCGTCACGACAGACGCCTCTTTGATGGGCTGGGGAGCCCACTGCTTGGGAAGGACAGCGCAGGGGCTCTAGTCTCCTGCAGAGGCAAGTGGTCTATCAACCTCCTGGAACTCAGAGCCATTCGCTTGGTGTTATTGGAGTTCATCCCGGTACTGGTGTTGAAGCCTGTACGGGTCCTGTCGGACAATGCCACAGCTGTGGCCTATATCAACCGCCAGGGAGGTACCAGAGCGCCCCTCTAGCCAAGGAGGCTATGAGTCTTTGCCAGTGGGCGGAAGCGAACCTGGAGCAGCTTTCAGCGGCCCACATTGCCGGAGTCATGAATGTCAAGGCGGACTTTCTCAGTCGCCATACCTTGGAGCCCGGAGAGTGGCAACTATCTGCTCAGGCGTTCTTGGACATCACGAAGCGCTGGGGCCAGCCGAGCCTAGATCTGATGGCGTCATCGGCCAATGGCCAAGTGCCGCGCTTTTCAGCAGAGGACGGGACCCTCGATCCCTGGGAGTAGATGCTCTTCTCCAACAGTGGCCGACACAAGAGCTCCTCTATGTGTTCCCGCCCTGGCTCATGTTGGGCAGGGTGCTAGACCGGGTGGCAAAGCATCCCGGCAGGGTAATCCTGGTGGGTCCGGATTGGCCCAGACGTCCCTGGTATGCGGACTTGTTCAGGCTCTCAGTCGACGATCCTCTGCGGCTGTCAGTGGAGCAGGGCCTGTTACATCAGGGTCCCGTGATGATGGAGGATCCCTCTCCCTTTGGTCTTACGGCCTGGCTAATGAGCGGCAGCGTCTGAGGAAGAAGGGCTTCTCAGACAAGGTCATCGCCACTATGCTGAGAGCGAGGAAGCGCTCTACTTCTACTGCTTACGCCAGGGTTTGGCGTATCTTTGCAGCATGGTGTGAAGCAGGCTCACTTTCTCCCTTCACTGCTCCAATTTCTTCAGTGTTGGCGTTCCTGCAAGAAGGCCTGTCGCTCAGTTCCCTTAAAGTCCAGGTAGCGGCTCTGGCTTGCTTCAGGGGCCGCCTGAAGGGTGCTTCCCTGGCTTCGCAGCCAGATGTGGTGCGCTTTCTCAAGGGAGTTAATCACCTGCGCCCTCCTCTGCACTCAGTGGTGCCTGCGTGGAATCTCAACCTGGTGCTAAGAGCATTGCAGAAGCCGCCTTTGGAACCCTTGTCGAGGGCATCTCTGAAAGACCTGACGTTGAAGCAGTCTCTTTGGTGGCTATCACTTCAGCCAGAAGAGTTTCCGAGCTCCAGGCGCTCTCATGTCGAGAGCCTTTTCTGCAGTGCACTGAGGCAGGAGTGACTATTCGCACAGTGCCTTCCTTCCTGCCCAAGATTGGTTCTCGCTTCCATGTGAATCAGCAGCTCTGTCTCCCTTCCTTTCGTAGGGAGGACTACCCAGAGGAGTACTCCGCTCTTGAATATCTGGATGTGAGACGAGTCATCATCAGTTACTTGGAAGTGACCAATGATTTCCGGAAATCGGATCATCTGTTTGTCCTGTTTGCAGGTCCTCGTAAGGGTCTGCAGGCTGCTAAGCCTACAGTGGCAAGATGGGTCCAGGAAGCCATTGCAGCGGCTTATGTGGCCGGCGGGGAAGGTGCCGCCTATCCAGCTGAAGGCTCACTCCACGAGAGCTCAGGCGGCCTCGATGGCAGAGGCCGGATCCGTCTCCTTGGAAGAGATATGCAAGGCGGCAACGTGGGCTTCGGCTCATACATTCTCCAAGCATTACCGTTTGACTGTGGCTGCACGGGCGGAGGCCCGGTTGGAGCTTCAGTGTTGAGGTCAGGGATTCTATGTCCCGCCCTGGGTGAGTACTGCTTCGGTACATCCCCACCAGTCTATGGATTGATCAGCTTGATGATATGGAAGGTAAAATTATGTATAATCATACCTGATAATTTTCTTTCCATTAATCATAGCTGATCAATCCATAGCCCCTCCCAGATATCTGTACTGTTTATATTCTGGTTGAATTTTAGGTTCAAGTTTAGCCTTCAGTTACTTCAGGAGGACTTCGTGTTCAAGTTCTTCTTTCACTTGGCTTCTTCAAGAGTGGAGACGACTTTGTGTTACAGTGAGCTGCTGCATTCCTCTCCCCTCCGTTTACGGGGCTGGATTGAGACATAATTCTGCCGGCACTCCCTCCCGCTTCGTGCGGCTGTAGGGCAGCTTTGTACCCCTCCCGCTTCGGCGGTGTTAGGGTCAGTCAGCTCCTCCCGCGGTTGCGGTTGCAGGATAAGCCAGATCCCCCCGCATCGGCGGGTGTGGTGTCCCTCCCCCGCTCCGCGGGGATGAGCTGGACGGATTCCCCTCCCCCACTTGTGTGGGGATGAGCTGGGTTAATTCCCCTCCCCCGTTTCGGCGGTGGTGAGCTGGGCAGAGTGTCCCTTCGTGGGTGTAATTCTCTAAGTGCTGAGGTCCTGCGGATGGAGCTTTGATATCGACATACTGAGGGAGTTTCCGGCAGCACATGACCACATATAGGGAGGCCAAAAGTTGCTCTCTATCTCCACCTGCTGGTAGATGGACACAACCCACCAGGTCTATGGATTGATCAGCTATGATAATGGAAAGAAATTATCAGGTATGATTATACATAATTTTACCTTAATGATGAATACCAATGATGTCATCAATCTGTTCCAACCACGGAAAAAGTCACAAAGTGTTATAAATCTAAAAAAAATACTTGAACACCTTAAAAACAACTCCAGAGTATACTAAAACAACTAAAAACGAAAATGAATAATCAAATATGGGTTCCCTCAACCCATAAAAGTAAAAAAAAAAATATACCCATAAAAACTGCAATTTAAAAAAAATGGTAAGCCATTGCATTAAATTGCATAAAACACTTCAAAACCTTCAGTAACGTACTTAGAACAATCTGAAAAACATTATTTAAACCTAAAAATATTACATGTAAAACATCATAAGAGCATACATAGATCATTTCAAGAACACAGAAAAATCAATTTCTTGGCTCAAACCACAAGGTGTCACTGTATTGAATCTTGGCTCAGTCTTTTAATAGAAGTTTATTTAAAGACTGTTTGTTTGTTTTTACTTTATCTTCCTCCTTGTTTTATCCTTCCTCAATATCTGTTTTGTGCCATGAAAAATCTCCCCCATCCCCTCTGCCCCAAAGGCTATTCTATCGCTCAGAGCGATAACTACCCTGAAAAAGGATGCACCAATTGGTCAAGCAAGTTAGCTTTGCTGAATCAACCCTAGTACTCGTAACTAAATGAGTACATTGTATATGTTTTAGGTTGTTATTGGAACACCAACACTGAAACAGAGAGGAGCTATTCTGGAAATGCTGATGTCCCACATGCCTATCAGCACGGACCTGGAGCTGTGTAAGCTGGCAGAAATGACAACAGGCTACGTTGGAGCTGACCTTACAGCACTTTGCAGGGAAGCTGCAATGCAGGCCATGCTGCACAGTTGTCTGGTGAGAAAGCAGAGGAGAGTAGAATGATGGTGACTGTGTTTCTATTTTATGGTGAGGCTTGTAGGTGACTTTGAGATCTGGGTTAGCAGAGTTAATTTAGCAGCAGTGGATTTTCCCAAGTACGTTTTAATAATGGTTTATAGACTTTTTTTTCAGGAACGTGTCCTAACCTTTTTTTTTTTTTTTAAACCTTGCTAAGCTAACCACTTTTACCAGATTCTCTGGCAACGAATTCCATAGTTTAATTATATATTGTATGAAGAAATATTTTCTTCAGTTTGTTTTAAATTTACTACTTAGTAGCTTCATTGCATGCCCCCTAGTCTTTGTATTTTGGAAAGAGTAAATGGGCAATTCTCATCTACCCATTTCTCTCCACTCAGTATTTTATAGACCTCTATCATATCTCCCCTTAGCCATCTCTTCTCCAAGCTGAAGAGCCCTAGCCTCTTTAGTCTTTATTCATAGGGAAGATGTCCCCATCCCAGTTACCCTTTTCTGTGCTTTTTCTAATTCCTCTATATCTAGTCCTTAATCAGATCCACCTAGTATGAGTATATAGAACCACTAAATTAACATGCAGAATGTAAAATATTGCCATAGGCATTTGGATTTGTGCTGCAGTGAGGTAGTAGGTATGCCCCAGCTTTGTTTGCACCAAATCACAAGTGTGATTCACCCAAAACACTGTGGTGGTTGCTACAGAGTCCTAAGGTACAGCAGGACGGATGGTCTCTATGAGACACACTCAGGATGATATTAGCCAATGTTTGAGAAGACTGCTTATTGCATGATACTTGGAGCAGGCAGCCAGCCAACTACTTAACCTGGACAGGTTGCCTGCCAGTATTGAGGGGTATTAATGAGAAGTGGTTGATAAGCAGCTTAGAGGACTGCGGAAATTTATCAGCTGGGTAAGAATCAGATGGGACAGGCAGATGCATGATGTCCCAGAAAAAGGCATGCTTAATGGAATAATATAACCTGGGAGCATCCTGGATAGAGCACCTGGAGCTTTAGAGATGTAAAGTGGTAGGAATGTCCAAGAAGGAAAAGCTTTCAGAAATTTTAAACATGTCTGGTATGCAACCAGCTTTTCCTATCTAAGCGCACAACTATGTAACGCAGTGCCAAAAGCAGTAAAACCTACGCTCGACCATCTAGACTTCAAGGAAGCACTAAAGACAGACCTGTTCAGAAGAACATACCCCACCATCCCAACATAAAATACCTGGACACCTACATCACAATGAAACCAAAGACCTTAATGAACATTACCTGACTCTTACTCCCCTCTCCCTCTCTAAGACCCCCCCCAATCCAACCTACCATACATGTACCTCGTTCCACCACATTATCACTTTGTATTATTCACACCATGTATTTGTAACGCCATTAACGGTAATATGTAAGCCACATTGAGCCTGCAAATAGGTGGGAAAATGTGGGATACAAATGTAACAAAGAAAGAAAGAAAACCAAATCCAAAAGTAAATACAGTGTTCTGACTGCTGGCTGATTTCTGTATTAAAATACTGCATGAGTCTTCCACTAACCACCTCAGACAGTTTCAGAATTTTTTCATTCCAAAATGCTGTAGCCAAATGCCAGTGTTCAGATCCTGACTGGACTCCTCTTTCTGTGTTTACATTTTGTGTGTAATTTTCAGGGAACCGTTGATAAATCGATTAGCATGGTGGACTTCCATGAGGCATTTAAAAAGATTTGCCCATCCTCCTTCCGAAGCTCTATTGGATTGACAGATGTGAAACCAGTTAGCTGGAGAGAAATTTGCGGACTTGACGATGTTAAATTACAATTACAACAGGTAACAAAAAATTTTTAAAGGGGAGGAGGATAAATACCATGTTTAGGGGGGTCTTTTACAAAGGCGCAGTACTGTTTTTAGTGCGCTCTAAACACTAAAGAAGCCCATAGAAATATATGGACATCTCTAGCGCTTAGAGCACATTTATTTTTAGCGCACATTAAAAACACTAGCGCACCTTTGTAAAAGGACCCCTTAGTGAATGAATATGAAGCTGCAGTAGAAAATGGCCTTAGGGTGCCCATATGCGTTTTGTTTTTTCCACATGCTAAGGCCATTTTTACCACAGCTGGAAAACAGCCATGTGCTAATGTTGCCATTAATGCTCAGCCATAAAAAAAAAAAATAATTAGCACAGAATTGCCCACTCTATGTCCTCCCCTATGACACACCCCTACACAAAAATAATTAAACATATTTTTTAGACCACAGTTTTGCGCATGCAGATTAGGAACTTACCGCAGGACGCCTGAGTGCTTCTCATGGTAAACCCTTTTAAGTTTGCAGTAAGCACATGGTTGCAGTAAAGGGACCTTTATATGACTGAGCACCAGCATGAGGCAAATACCTTTGTGCACTGGAAATGGAACAAGACCTTCAAACCACGTGCAGTAGTCTTTTTCTGGGGATCTTTGTTCTCCAAGGAAGATGTCACAAGATGAACATTGAGGACAGTTCACGCTTGTGTTTTGTGTTTACAGAGTATCGAGTGGCCTATGAAGTACCCAGAGGCTTATGTTAGAATGGGACTGACTCCTCCAAGGGGAATTCTCCTTTATGGGCCACCAGGATGTGCCAAAACCACCCTGGTGAAGGCTTCAGCCACCAGCTGCCACTGTGCCTTTCTCTCGCTGAGTGGTGCTGATATCTTTTCCCCATACGTTGGAGATTCAGAAAAGATTTTGGCACAGGTTTGTTCTGTTTCAAAACATTACCCAGTATTGATTTATTTACATTAAGCTTTGGTAATTTTGAATTCCCCGTATTAGATTTTACTTTTTTTTTTTTTCCTCAAATCTTGTTTATTAACATTTTTTGTCAAGTTACAAATAGCTTCTTACAATAAATGGTTTTATCAGTGATACTATGTAACAATTCTCTTACTCGACTAGCACATGGTATGATATCCATCCTCTTCTACCTCCCCCCCCCCATTCCAACCCCCAACCCTCCATTAGATTTTACTTTTAACAAGTGAAGTACAGTTTTATGACCAAAAACCTTGATAATAAGGGTATCTATTAAAAGCAAGTCGTATCAGAAGCTTTACAATTTACTTTACACCATTTCAAGTGCCTGATTATGAAATTTCTGTTTGTTGTGAACTTAAGCGTATTACTTTCTTCTTTTACACTGCTAATTGTGCATGGAATTTTTGAAGTTTTGTGAATTCAAAGAATCAGTAATTTATTATGATATGACATTGTAGAAAGGAAGGAAATTTTGAGTGAGTAATAGAGGTGGCGGATATCCATTTTTGCTTCCCTGCCAAACTTAAAAATACCTTAGCTGGTGGGGATCCCAAAGCCCTGCCAGCTAAAGACAGCTAGAGTCCATGGCCCCTCCCCCCGTCAGAAAAGCACAGCAGTCAGCAGTAGCACTTTTAGCCACAGATGCTGGCACTACAGGTATGCTCATTTCTTGCATATGCCAGTGCCTGCGGATGAAAGTGCTGTCACTGCCTCTCTTTTCTGATCAGGAGATGGGGCAGCTGCAGCAGACTCCACTGGTTGCCTATCCCCTATCACATCACTTGAAAGATCCTTCTCCTTATGTTTTTAAAAAGGCATGGGATAAGCATGTGGGATCGCTTAGGAACAGGAAAAATTAGGGGTTACAGAGGATGGGCAGACTGGATGGGTCCTATGGACTTTATCTGCCGTCATGTTTCTATGTTTCTAAAACCTCCCTACCTCTCCCGATACCTTCTTCCGTATCCTCAAACACGCACAGTCCGATCTGCACAACTTAATCTTCTTACGACCCTTACCCACAGAGAATTTTTCCATGAGCATAGTGGGCACACCATGTTCTCCTTCCAAGGTCCCAAGCTATGGAATTCTTTGCCTCCTCATCTTAGACAAATTACTTCTTTACCACTCTTCAAATCAGAACGTAAAGCATTTCTTTTTCGGGATGCCTTTTCCTAATGCTTCTGATGAGGCCATAGACATCTGGTAAAATGTATCCCCCTCCCTTTTGTTCTTTCCTCCCTTTTTCTTTCCTATCAATATTGTAGTTCCTACCTATCCTACTGTTGCTGGTCTGTCTCTGTTGTTCCCCTCCCCCACCCCCACACCTTTAGATTGTAAGCCACCCAGATGGACATTCTGTTGAGCGGGATAGTAAATTTAACTAGATGTCTTCAGCTGGCAGGGCTTGAGGAGCCAGGTCCATCCGGGCCCACCTGTGGATATGTCTGTAGTTTACAGCAGGTAGTATGAAACTTACATATGTTACCCTTTTCTTCCCCAATACCCTGGCAAGGTTTTTCGACAAGCCCGAGCCAGCAGCCCGGCCATTTTGTTTCTGGATGAGATTGATTCTATCTTGGGGTCTCGGTCAAGAGGCAGATCAGGCTATGGTTTGCAGGAGAGAGTGTTGTCTGTCCTTCTGAATGAACTGGATGGGGTGGGACTCAAGAGCACAGAGAGACGAGGACATAAACTCCCTGCGTGTGAAGAAGACCAGGAACAGAATGATGCTAAAAAGGTATTTCGAAGAGTAGATGTGAAAACACAGGTAGTACATCAGTGTGCCTGATCTGACATCACAAAACTGGACAGCACTGTTTGTACCCATGTTGTGAAACTGAGGCTGAGCCACCAGTGGATAATGAAGTCAGTACTAAAGGTTGGTGCTCAAAATATGTTTTAGAAACCAAATCAAACCACCAGAGGCAAATGTCTTGACTGTGTGCACTGCTGGTGTTGAACTTACAACAGCTGAGAGTGGAATAATAGATGTAACCATAGCAGGTAATATATTTTATGACAGTACCCTTCTCCACCACCGCCAACTCCAGACTCCACCCTTTCTGCCTCGCCTCACCCTATGCTTGGAATAAACTCCCTGAGCCCATACGCCAAGCCCCCTCCCTACCCATCTTCAAATCCTTGCTCAAAGCCCACCTCTTCAATGTCACTTTCGGCACCTAACCATTGTACCTCTATCCAGGAAATCTAGACTGCCCCAATTTGATTGACTGCACTTTTTGTCCTTTAGATTGTAAGCTCCTTTGAGCAGGGACTGTCCTTCTTTGTTAATTGCACAGCGCTGCACAACCCTGGTAGCGCTTTAGAAATGTTAAATAGTAGTAGTAGTTAGTCTAAACAAGCTGAAAAAATAATGGATAAAACAACAGAATACTTATCCAACAATGTGACTATAAATCTGTCTAGCTTATTGGAAACATGTAAGCAGAGATTCTCAAAAGGTGCTTCCCCTTGTACTATGATTACATTTAGTGGTTGAGTCTTGGCTATTATAATTTTAACATGAACAGTAAAACTGATGTTCACATCTGTAGAACATGACTTAGCAGTCATTGTACTTGCACATAAAATGCTTCTGTTTTTGTTTTCATCCTCATTACCTTCAGCTGATTCATAGATAAGGATGCCTTGCTTCCTTTTTATAGATAAATTATATCAAGAAGCCTGCAGGCATTTGGCCAGTCGTGTCATTGACTGAATAATGGCACACAGAGGGAATTCATCTTGGTGAATCCACTATGAGTTTGGTGGCATGTGGGTGAAAGGAGGCTGTATTGCTGAGAATCCAGCGTTATCATGATCTCAGATTTACCCTAGCTGCAGGTTTGAAAAATCAACAAAAATCCAGGATTCTTTAGTAGCGTTGCTGGAGATTTAAGGCTTCTGTATTACTACAACTACATCTATTCCCCTTACACTTCCATATGGCCCAGGTAAATTTTGCACTTAGCAGCCAAAATGGTCATGATCTACTAATTAGATAAGCCACAATTATAGTAGGGTGCATACTAGAAAACTTTCATTGGTCATATCATTCCATTTGTCGTCTTTTAAAAAGTGTTTATTTTCATTATTAGTGTGTGCTTTTCTTCCATAGTGCAGACAAAAGTAAGAGTAGCACATTAATTAGATTGTAAGCTCTATCGAGCAGGGACTGTCTCTCCATGTTCAAGTGTGAAGCGCTGCGTACGTCCGGTAGCGCTATAGACATGATTAGTAGTAGTAGAAATTAGATTCTTTAGTACCTGCTGTACCCTGTGTGCCCACATGGTGTCTACTGTAGCTGATATAACAATCACAAGAACTGCTTTGGAAATGTATGTTTGAAAATCTTTGCTAATTCCAGGAATTAGCAATGTCGTACTCGCATTTTATTCTAAACTTCAATTTCAGTCATATAGAACTACAACAACGTGATTGAAATCTTACTGTCAGCGAAGCAACCTTTCATGCTACTCTCCTGACTTTCCCTCTGACTCCCTCTTTAATTTGCTTGATTTGCATTTTGATAGCCGTCAATATCTTGGCTTAATTGACTTTTTTTCTGTCTCTTATGTATCCTAACACATAGTTGTAATTCATTTCCCATTTCAGAAGCTATTTACTCCAATCATATAGCATATTTTAAGTCATTTGTCCATATTTTCCCCAGCTCCTCAGTTCGTGCAAAGATTACAGCTAGGGACACCCCAGCTTACTACTACTACTACTACTACTTATCATTTTTATAGCGCTACTAGACGTACGCAGCGCTGTACACTGGACATAAAGAGACAGTCCCTGCTCGAAAGAGTTACAATCTAACTAGGACAGACAAACAGGACAAAGGTGGGAATGATAAAATACGGGTGCTGAACAAGTGAGTAAGGGTTAGGAGTTAAAAGCAGCATCAAAAAGGTGGGCGTTTACCCTAGATTTGAAGACCGCCAGCGATGGAGCTTAACGTACCGACTCAGGAAGCCTATCCCAGGCATATGGAGCAGCAAGGTAAAAAGAACAGAGTCTAGAGTTAGCAGTGGAGGAGAAGGGTGCAGATAATACAGATTTGCCCAGCTTCCAACAGTGTCCCTAGCTGTGATGTAGACTGACTTCAAATCATGTGAAACATTATATTTCTTGTGCTGATTAATACTGTTGTTACTTCCACTAGCTTGACTACCATGAAGTTTGTAACAAAGATATTCTGATAGTGGCTGCAACAAATAGACCTGACATGTTGGATGATGCCTTGCTGCGTCCTGGAAGATTAGACAAACTGATTTTTATTCCACCTCCAGATGAACAGGTGAACAACATTGCTAAGAGTGTGTGTGTGTGTGTGTGTGTATATGTGTATGTATGTATATATAGCATGAAACCAGAACCATATGAAGGAGAAAACTGAATCCTGAAAATGTCCTTTATTGCAACAGACAATAGGTGCAGTAGGACTCCTGATGCAAATGGTAGCGCTGAAAGTACAGCCCATGTTGAGTCCTATTGCACCTGTTCCTCTGAAGGTGTCTGTTTACAATAAAAGACATTTTCAGAATTCAGGCTCCTCCTTCCTTTGATTTGGTCTTCCTCACTGTGTTGTTTGACCTTTTAAGCTTTGTGAGGTTTTTGTTCTTTGTTTGTACTCTTGCAAATACCATCCTCCAGTATTTTCTGTCTCCAGCAGGTAATTAGGCGATAGACCCTTGCAGCTGTGAGAGAGCCAGTTAGGCTGACGAGGATTGTGTATGAGGGCCCCCAGGGTGACTATTCTCTTAGAATCCTCTCTGATGGGTAGAATATTAAGGAGCTTCTGCCTAATTTAATTTAGATATTCTCCTAGTCTGACGTGACAGTTGGCTGAGTTCTCTCTCTAACTTCCTATTGTAGGATCCCACAGGGTGCCTTCCTAACTTATTTTAGGGGGCTGTCTTAGGTTGTTAGGTAGCTTACTGTCTCTCTCCTCCCCAGCCAGTGGTTCCCTTTTATTTTCTGGGCGGTTGGAGCAGTGGATGATCCAGAAAAAAAAAAAGTGTTAGATTGCCTCCACCCTTCATAACAGTGGCTGCAGCACCAGGACCATCGCAGACAGGCTGGTAGTGGTGAATCACTGGCCCGATGTCAGAAGACAACATGTCCAGAGATGTGTGCCTGCCACTTCAGGCCACACAAGTGCCAGGGCCAGAGTACTGTACTGTGCTGTGGTTGTGCAGATTTGCAGATTCCAGGTGGTGCAGAGCCACAGGGGAAGTGTGGCAGAGGGAGATGCGCAAGAAGCTTCCAAGTGCAGACCATAGTTCTGCAGGCAGCAAAATGTAAGGGTGAAAAGGTGCCTTGGAGGGCATGGGAAAGGTGCCATTTTGTTACCACACATGGCACAAAGAGAACTGACCTCAGGTCCTCCTTGTTCTGGAGGTCTCCGAGTATGTTCTTTCAGGAGTGGAGGCAATGCCCAGAGCTGTGGAGGCAGAAGGCTGGAGCTTAAAGAATCTTCTAGTCCTTTTTTCAAAAGATTTTGTACTGCACTTCACCAGGCATTCATCCTGTGGTTTGAGGCTGAAGGCAGCACTCCTTCCTCTCTGCTCCTTCAGTCTCTTTCTGGCCTGGGGAAGACCTCAGTTGGGCTAAGCCTCTTGTGACCAGCAGGAGTCTGAGGGTCAAATGCCTCAAGCAGAGTTCAGAGTAAAGCTCTGTCGGAAGCGTCCTAGTGCTCTGGTGAAGGTACAGACTGGAGCTTGGCACTGAAGAGGTGTAAGGAGGGGATATTTCTTCCAAAGGAGAAGGAGGTGGCAGGTTCCGTGGTCAGATTTTTCCACAGGGAGGAGCTCCCAGCCCCCATTGTGCAAGTTCTGGGGCATAGTGTCGAATCAGGAGTCTGACGCCACCCCCTCCAAAATCTCCCTTCATAGAGGTCAGGAGCAGGTCACAACTGAGTGACAATCTGTTGATTGTGGCCTGAAGATATCAAAGGCCGTGGGCAAACTCTGTCTGTTGCTTGAGAAGGACAGATTTTCTGGTCACCATGGTTACCTAGAAGACAACCATTCCCATGAAGGTTGGCACTACGCTGAAGCATGCCCAGGATTGGAAAGTGGAAGTGCTCCTCAAACAAGCCTTTGAGGTAACGGGCTTGGCTTTACAGGCAGTCATTTGTAGTAGTTATGTAACCAGAGCATGCTTTCGATAGGCCCAAGCTGATCAAGAGGCGACACTAGAAGGTTCAGAATCTGATCAGGACTTGGCCCAGTTGGAGGGTGGTATAATTTTCATGGCAGAAGCCTTGAATGATATAGAGCATTATCCAAGGGCATGGCCAGCATGGTGGCAGTCCAGCATTTCCTGAGGCTGAGGCGTTAGTTAGTTGACTCAGCTTCTAAGGCATTTCTCAGCAAGCTGCCATGCAAGGGTTTGCTCCTCTTTGGGAATGAGCTGGAAAAGTTGGCCAAGGCCTTTGTGAGTCGAGTCCTTGAGACTGCTGGAGGATCCTTTAGGGTCTAAGCAGTAGCAGTGCTGACTTTAATCATTTTCATTCAGATAGGTGGTTGTGGCAGTCAAAGATCCAGGCTGCCTGGTAGATTTCAGTTCTTTTGGGGATGAAATGAGGTGGCAAATTGGGAGCCTCCAGGGAAACGTCTTTTGCGCTGAGGTTCAGAATACAGACATGTGTCCAGTCCTTAGATGACTAGATTGGAGAGAGGCGTTCCTGTTTCTTCAAGGAATGGACCCACATTGGGTGTTGGATGTTATCAAGAACAGTTACACTTTGGAGGTAATGCCTTCTTGGAGTCTGTTCCATTCTTGACTGAAAAGAGAAGCAGTAATTGTCTACTATGAGTAGTTCATTGGAACTGGGTTCCGTCACCCTTGTACCACTAGAAAAGGAGGAATCGGGATGGTCCTCTACTGTATATACATTGTGGTCCCAAAGAAGGGAGGCACCTTCCATCCCATTTTGGATCTGAAATTGGTCAGCAGGTCACTCCGAGTGTCCCATTTTCAGGTGGAGACTCTTCAGTTAGGGTGGCAGTTAGGAGAGAATAATTCCTTACTTTTTCTAGACATCATGGAGGCTTGCCTGTACATCCCAATCTGACAGGAACCTGGAGAAATCTCCATTTTCGCAGAGCTGGGTCATCATTTTCAGTTCACAGCTCTGCCCTTTGGTTTAGCCACAATGCCCTACTTTTTCCAAGATTATGGTGGTGAATGATTGCAGCAGTTCTGCAGAAGGAAGGGGTCCTGTTGCACCCATATCTGTTCAGTTGGCTGGTGTGAGTGAAGTCATTTGAGGAGAGTCAGGCTGCTACGTTCTGGGTGATTAACCTTCTACAGCACCTGGAATGGGTAATCAGTTGCATCAAAAGCAAGTTGGTACCCTCTCAGTGCCTGAAATACTTGGGAACATGCTTCAATTCTGCAATGGGAAAAA
Source organism: Microcaecilia unicolor (assembly GCF_901765095.1). Taxonomy (NCBI): domain Eukaryota; kingdom Metazoa; phylum Chordata; class Amphibia; order Gymnophiona; family Siphonopidae; genus Microcaecilia; species Microcaecilia unicolor. The sequence continues at coordinate 721,617,736 of NC_044031.1, forward strand.
TGTCACAGATTTGGACTCTTGACAATTTACTACTACTACTACTATTAAACATTTCTATAGCGCTACTAGACCTACGCAGCGCTGTACAAATTAACATGAAAAGACAGTCCCTGCTCAACAGAGCTTACAATCTAAATTGGACAGACGAACAGACAGCTAGGGGTGGGGAAATTGCAGTGGTAGGGGTGATAAGTGAGGGTGTTGAGTAAGAGAGTCATGGTTAGGAGTGAAAGCAGTAGCAAAGAGGTGGGCTTTAAGCCTAGACTTGAAGACAGCCAGAGACTGAGCCTGACGTACTGGTTTAGGGAGTCTATTCCAGGCATAGGGCTCCTATCTTCAGGTTTGGGGCTCAATGGCAGCAAAGTTAGACCTGGTTCCATGGGTGAAATCCCATAGGTCATTCCTGTCCAAATGGTCACCTCTGTCTTAAGAGAAGTGACTACCACTGCAACCAGAAACAGGCCAGCCTAGGCTAATGTTTGTGAGCATGGAATCTGGAGAAGGGAGTGGAACTGGAGGTTCTAGACTGGATTCTGTTCACCATAGATGTGAGCTTGTCAGAGTGGGGGGACCCACTGTTAGGATTTAGCTAGGTTAGGGTCTCTGGAGCTTGGCAAAGGCAGTTGGTCAATCAACTGGCTTGAGCTGTGGATGATAAGGTGTTGGTGGGAGTCTTTTGCCCTTCTGGTCTGAGACAAGCTGGTCAGGATCCTTTCTGACAGCACACCAGCAGTTGCCTATGTGAATCAACAGGAGGACACCCAGACCACACAGACTGGGCAGAAAGACTTCCGTAGGTAATCTTGGTACCGCATGTAGCAGGTACAGACAACATGTAAGTTGATTTTTCTCTGTCATCAACTGATCTGGGTGAGCAAACCTTATCCCTGATAGAGGGCAGTTTGGGGCAGTTCACCACAAACATCATGGCCAGAATAAGCATTTTTCTTCATTAGAGGACTTTGATTACAGTGATTTGGGTGCCCTGATCCAGCAAGGGCCCTGGAGAAATTTTTCTGTGGTCTCCCCATGGCCATTGATCAGCGGAACTATCCAGAGGATTGCAAATCAACAATCATTTGTGACCTTAGTGGCACTAGATTGGACCAGACAGCATTGGTATGTAGACCTGGTGAGACTGCTAGCAGGTGTTCCCCTGCATTTGCCTCTTGAATGGGCCTCTTCGTCAGGGTCCACTAGCGATGGAAGTCCGGGTCCATTCTCACTTGTGGCCTAGCCATTGAAAGCGCAATACTGAAAACCAGGGGATACTCTCCCAGGACAGTGGCCAGTCTGTTGAAGGCCAAGAAAAGCTCAGTAGCTTACATCAGGGTGTGGAAGTGTTTCAGGCATAGTGTCTGAAGCAGAATGTATTCCTGTGTAAAACTACAATATCTCGTTCTGAGATTCCTTTGGTGTGGTCAGGAGCAGTGTTTCCCAAGTCGGTCCTGGAGTACCCCCTTGCCAGTCAGGCTTTCAGGATGCCCATAATGAATATGCATGAGAGATTTGCATATAATGGAGGCAGTGAGGCGTATTTTCAAAGCACTTAGCCTTACAAAGTTCCATGGTGCTTTGAAAATGAGCCCCAGTGTGTGCAAATCAAGTCATGTGTATTTGTTGCGAATATCCTGAAAACCTGACTGGCAAGGGGTGTACTCCCAGAATGACTTGGGAAACATCGGTCTCAAGATAAGTTTGACTCTAAATTATTTGAAGATGCAGGTGGCAGCCATAGCTCTACCTTGGTAAAAGTCAGAAATATCAGCAGGCTGCTCACCCAGATGAGAACGCATTTCGGTAGCATTAAGCATGTGTATCTGCCTTTCATGACCAGATTACAATCCCAAAGTGGAGCCACTGACTGGAAAGGGTTAACAAGAAGAGAACCTTTACACCTGTTAGCTTGGCTTCCCTCAAGCTTTTTATGCTGAAGACTGGTTTTGGTGGCCATTTGTTTGGTCAGGTGGATTCTGGAGCAGCAGGCTCTTTCCCGTTGGGATCCTTTTTTAATGTTCTCAAGCTCAGTGATGACAGTTTTGTATGGTACCATCTCTCTTCCCAAAGTGATTTAGGCATTTCACCTTAATAAGCCAATTGTCCTCCCATCCTTTCAGGAGGCGGAAAGTAGAGAAGAATAGAGGGGATCTCTAACTTCTGGATGTGCAGCAGATACTTGTTACACTACCTGAAGGTGATGAATCATTTTTGACATGTGGACTGTTGGTTCTGTTTCAGGCCAGAGGAAGGGCAAGGTTGATGTTAAAGGCCTCAATAGCGTGTTGAGTGAAGGAAGCTCTTGGCAAAGCCTATATTGCTTTGGGTGGGCACACAGATGCCCAGTTTGGTTAGGACTCATTCCACTAGGACAGCATCTGGTGTTGCCGGCGGAGATTTGCAAGGTAGGCTCATGGTTGTCTTTGCATTTCTTCACAAAGCACTACTGTCCTGATGCTCAGGCAAGACAGGATGCAGCCTTTGGGGGTGAGTGGTTTAAAGGCAGGTTTAGCAGGGTTCCACCCAGTTAACAGAGCTTGGGTACATCCCACTCATCTGGTCTGGATAGGATGAAAAGAACGGAGTAATTACATAACAAAGTGGAGGAGTGGCCTAGTGGTTAGGGTGGTGGACTTTGGTCCTGGGGAACTGAGGAACTGAGTTCGATTCCCACCTCAGGCACCGGCAGCTCCTTGTGACTCTGGGCAAGTCACTTAACCCTCCATTGCCCCATGTAAGCCGCATTGAGCCTGCCATGAGTGGGAAAGTGCGGGGTACAAATGTAACAAAAAAAAACAAAAAAAAACTGGTAAGTTTCTTGAGTCCAGCCAGACAAGTTCAGATCTTGTTCAGATTGGTCTCAGCCTGGTCCTTCAATATAAGTGTTTTCAGTGTCTCTCACTCCCTGGAGAGGCTGCTGTAAAGGTTCCTGGTTTTGGGGGTAGTGCCAGAGGAGTTATGAGGGGCTGCTGGGCTTGGGAACAGAAATACTGGAGACTGGTAGCTGTAAGGTTGTCCTATATGGGGTGATCAGCACTTTGTGTTCTCTGCCTCCATCTGCTAGTAAGAGAGCAAAACCCACACATATGAACCGGCGTGGTTGGACTCAGAGGAAAATTGCGAGGCACATAATTACTTCAGTTTCCCCATCAGATAAACCAGTGTGGCATTACATACTAGAAGAGTGGTTATAAATCAGCTGTTATTCACACTTCCTTATTACAGTCTACTAGTTCTGACTAAGCACAGGGGCACAGTTTTTATTGAGCTTTTAAAGGAACAGAATGGGCAGTACTCCAGCCCAGAGAGAGGGTTCAGTAGCTTTCTACATGAGGACGTTTTGTACAGAAGACTCTGTTTTTCCGCCTGGCCAGAGCTGGGACAAAATCATTTGAGTCCAAGTTAGTTATTCTTGGCTTTGAATGTGAATGCTTCTTTAAACACGGTGGTGCTCACTGTTTTAATTTAAATGCCACTCAAAACTAAACCCTGGCAAAAGGATTACTAAATATCATGAAACCAATACCCAGTGCTGCAACCTACTGTTATACAAATGTATATTATGCAATAAAGTGGAATACTTTGAGCAACATGTGAGCTGAGGAAAATGCAATTTTTGGATAAGTTTTTTGTGTTGTTATGATATTATGAAACTGACACTGCTTGGGGCTAAACTGTGAGCTGAAGAAGGCCAACTACATTTATACAATTTTGACCAAACAGTTGTGAAGTAGGAATTTGCTGCAACTAATGATCAAGCAGTGTTGAAACAGAACTTTTATTAATGAGATCCTCATACAAAAGTACTGTGTGTAAAAAATTATAATATCATTAGGTATAGGTTTTTAAAAGTTTGGATTTTATTTTCAGTAGCTAAATGATAAAAATTGTGGCTTTTGGGACTGAGTGGGAATGACCACTGCAATGAGCCAGACAAAGTGAAATAAAAGAAGTCTTTGTGTAACACAGCAATGTTTGCTTGAAGACAGCACATCAGATGAAAATGAAAGGCTTGGCTGGAGCATGGACTCAACATGGTCTTTGTTTTGGCCTTATGCATTATAATAATAATAAAACTTTATTTATAACCCGCTATATCTTTAAAAGTCTAAGTGGGGAACAAATCACAGATGTGGTGTCACCTTGAAGGCTTAATTGTTGGCTATGCAAGCCACTTTAAATTAGTTTTATTATACCAGAGTGCCAAAAAATCAACTCTTTAGTATCAATACCAGCTGTATAAATGTGGCCACATGACTGGTCTCACCTCAGACTCATTCTGCTAAGATATTGACTCTCAGGGGCTCTATTGGTACTTTAGTTAATACAGATAAAGGTATTAACTTGGTCTTCAAAGAATTCTGTCAGCAGCTGTATAGCTTTAACGATTCTGATGATATGGACCCAGACTCCTATTTGGAGAGTATTTGTCCATTATTAATTCCTCACAGTTTGCTAAGTTGGATAGACCTATTACGAAGGACGAGGTGCTCTGGACAATTCACAGGAGTGTGTTATGTAAAGCTTCAGACCCAGCCCACTATAGGGCAGAGTTTTATAAGCTGCTGTTAAGTATAGTGAGCCCCTTGATGACCCATGTTTAATAAGATTATCACAGAGCGCTGTTTGCCCCAGTCTAGAGTTGGCGTGAATAGTGGTTTTCCTTAAGCCTGGGAAGGATCTGTATTTCTTCGGGGCTTATAGACCTATTTCCTTGATTTGCTTTGAAGCTAAATTGCTGGCAATGGTTTTGTCTAACTACTTGGCCCAAATCCTTCCAACTCTTGTGGAACTACAGATCAGTTTTATCCATGAGCGTCACACTTTGAAAAACATTCGGAACATTTTAGCTTCCCTTGAAACACTTTAATCCAGAGGGGAGCAGTCCATATTAATTAGCTTTGATGCTGAAAAAGCTTTTGATAGGGTGTGTTGGGGATTTATGTTCAAAGTGATGCGTAAATATGGTATTGGAGCTTTCTTTGAAGGTGCAGTTCGTTCCCTGTATCATTCTCAATTTCCATATCATCAAGCTGATCAATCCATAGACTGGTGGGTTGTGTCCATCTACCAGCAGGTGGAGATAGAGAGCAAACTTTTGCCTCCCTATATGTGATCATGTGCTGCCGGAAACTCCTCAGTATGTTCTCTATCTCAGCAGGTGGTGGTCACACACAGCAGCAGCTCTGGCTAGGCCTCCAAGCCTAATTCTTAGGTTTTGTTGAGTGCCTGGGGTTGAGGGCTCTTTTGAGCAAGTGCAAACCTGGTGGTGCCAGGTCCCTCCTTTTCTCCCCCCTCCCGCTGGCTCCGTTAAAAAAAAAAAAAAATTTGAACGTCCTTAAAGGCGTTTATTTTGACGTTTATTTAAACGTTTATTGCAGCTACTCACTGGGACACCAGGTCGTTACAGCTCGGAGCGGACAGCAGGTAATTTTTACCTTTTTATAGCGGGCAGGGGGTTCCCCGATTTTTCTCCATGTGGCATATGGCGTCGGAGGGCGAGGGCGTAAAGAGTCGCTCCCCGGATCGCTTGGGCGCTTCTAGAGGGGATGCGGGGGTCTTAAAGCCTGATTCGCCCTTGTTGGGTGACAGTTTCGTGGCCGATGAATGTCCCGGTCCTTCCTCCGGCGTGGCGATTTTTCCCGCCATAAACGCCCATCCCCCGCTCCTCGCCTCCGCCATCTTGGCCGGCCACGCGGCTCGGACGGCTTCTTCTTGGGCCGCCCTTGAGGTTGGAGACATTAATGCCATGAACGCCCTTAATTTGGGCGACGGCACAAAAGCGGCTAAAGTTAAGCGCCGTTCTTCCCGCGCGGCTCCTTCGCGGAGTGTCGCGCCGGACGCCATTTTGGATGCGCAGCATGTCTCTCCCCCGCTCTTGCGAGCGCCGGTTGAGGGTGCGTCTAGGGCTGTTGCCCAGGCTGCGGAAGTACACAGTCTGGGGGGTTTCTCCCCCGAGTTTGTTTTGCTGCTGCATCAGGCCTTCCTTATGCAAAACGCTGCCCCTGCTCCCTCGTCTGGTAAAGAGGTTGAGGTTCCCAGAGGTAAACGCCCTCGGGTTGATTCCCAGGCCTTGGAGGACTTTGTCTCCTCCGATGTAGATGAGGGCAGCGTATCTGAGGTCTCCCAACGGTCCTTTGCGGATTCCTTGGAGGAGACGGATCCCCGCTCGGGTGGAGCGGATGACCCCTCTGCAGCGCGGCTTTTTAGCTCAGAGGATTTGTCCAACCTGTTGGTACAGGCCATGGACACTTTGAAGATTTCCTCTCCGGAGGACGTCTCTCCCTCAGCCCCTGTTGGCTCTGCCATTATGCTGGGGACGAAGCGCCCGCCTAGAACCTTCCACGTGCATGATGCCATGCACACCTTAATTGCGGCTCAATGGGATGTCCCGGAAGCGAGCCTTAAAGTGGCTAGGGCTATGTCCCGCCTCTGTCCTTTGACTGAAAGGGAACGTGAGGCCTATCTGTGGCCTACTGTGGATTCTTTAATCACTGCGGTGACTAAGAAAACGGCGTTGCTGGTGGAAGATGGCACGGCCCTAAAGGACGCCCAAGACAGAAGATTGGAGGCGGCCTTAAGGTCGTCCTTTGAGGCAGCTGCTTTAAGTTTGCAGGCCTCAATTTGCGGCTCCTATGTGGCCAGGGCGTGCCTGACTATGGTGCAGCGGGCTTTCCCCTCGGATCTTTCCTTGAGGGCTGATTGGCCGGCCCTGGAATCGGACTTAGCCTATTTGGCAGACTTGCTGTATGATGTCTTGAGGGCCTCAGCGAAAGGCATGGCTCAGACAATCTCTGCGCGGCGGTGGCTTTGGCTGAAACATTGGTCTGCTGACCACGCCTCTAAATCCCGCCTGGCTAGATTGCCTTTTAAAGGCAAGCTGCTCTTTGGGGTCGAGCTGGACAAAATCGTGACCGATCTCGGCACGTCTAAGGGCAAGAAGTTACCAGAGGTCAGGGCTCGGGCTAGTACTCGTCCCGGTACCTCCAGAGGACGGTTTCAGGAAGCCCGTCGGTACCGCCCGGGCAGGTCGGGTTCCTCTGCCCCCTCTTCCTTTAAGAGGAATTTCTCCCCCAAGCAGCATTCCTTTCGCAGAGACCGCCGTCCCGGAGGTGCTCCCTCCGGTCCTCCCCCAGGGTCTCGTACCCAATGACGGGGCCTTGGTCCACGCCCCAGTGCAGATTGGAGGACGGCTGTCCTCGTTTCTGGGCGAGTGGACCACAATAACTTCAGACGCTTGGGTGCTGGAAGTCATCAGAGACGGCTACAAGCTAGAGTTCTGCCGACCCTTAAGAGACGGGTTTGTACTCTCTCCCTGCAAGTCTCCGGTCAAAGCTGTGGCAGTGCAGCAGACTTTGGACAATCTGATCCGCCTGGGTGCGGTCGTTCCGGTGCCAGAAAATCAGCTTGGCAAGGGGCGTTACTCCATTTACTTTGTGGTACCAAAGAAAGGAGGTTCTGTCCGGCCTATCCTCGACCTCAAAGGGGTCAATCGGGCCTTGAAAGTGCGGCACTTTCGCATGGAGACTCTCCGCTCTGTTATAGTGGCAGTGAAGGCAGGGGAGTACCTGGCATCCTTGGACATCAAGGAAGCGTACTTGCATATTCCCATCTGGCCTCCTCATCAACGCTTTCTGCGTTTTGCAGTCCTGGGCCGACACTTCCAGTTCAGAGCCCTCCCGTTCGGGTTGGCTACTGCTCCGCGGACCTTTTCCAAAGTAATGGTGGTCATCGCGGCCTTCCTGCGAAAGGAAGGAGTACAAGTCCATCCTTATCTGGACGACTGGTTGATTCGAGCCCCCTCTTATGCAGAGTGCGGCAAAGCTGTGGACCGGGTAGTTGCTCTTTTGAGCTCCCTGGGATGGATCATCAACTGGGAGAAAAGCCAGCTGCGCCCGACTCAGTCCCTGGAGTATCTGGGAGTTCGATTCGACACCCAAGTGGGCAGAGTGTTCCTGCCAGACAATCGGATTGTCAAGCTTCAGGCTCAGGTGGACCAGTTCCTAGTAGCCTCTCCTCTTCGGGCTTGGGACTATGTGCAGCTGTTGGGCTCCATGACGGCCACGATGGAAGTAGTGCCCTGGGCCAGGGCTCATATGAGACCACTACAACAATCTCTGCTGCAGCGCTGGACTCCGATGTCGGAGGATTATGCTGTGCGCCTTCCCTTGGACCCAGCAGTGCGCAAGGCGCTGAGCTGGTGGATGCAGACAGACAGGTTGTCTGCGGGAATGCCTCTGGTGACCCCGGAGTGGATTGTCGTCACGACGGACGCCTCTTTTTCGGGCTGGGGAGCCCACTGCTTGAGAAGGACAGCGCAGGGGCTCTGGTCTCCTGCAGAGGCAAAGTGGTCTATCAACCTCCTGGAACTCAGAGCCATTCGGTTGGCGCTTTTGGAGTTCATCCCGGTACTGGTGTTGAAGCCGGTACGGGTCCTGTCGGACAATGCCACGGCTGTGGCCTATGTCAACCGCCAGGGAGGTACCAAGAGCGCCCCTCTAGCCAAGGAGGCTATGAATCTATGCCAGTGGGCAGAAGCGAACCTGGAGCAGCTGTCAGCGGCCCACATTGCCGGAGTCATGAATGTCAAGGCGGACTTTCTCAGTCGCCATACCTTGGAGCCCGGAGAGTGGCAGCTATCTGCTCAGGCGTTCTTGGACATCACGAAGCGCTGGGGCCAGCCGAGCCTAGATCTGATGGCGTCATCGGCCAATTGCCAAGTGCCGCGCTTTTTCAGCAGAGGACGGGACCCTCGATCCCTGGGAGTAGATGCTCTTCTCCAACAGTGGCCGACTCAAGAGCTTCTCTATGTGTTCCCGCCCTGGCCCATGTTGGGCAGGGTGCTAGACCGGGTGGCAAAGCATCCCGGCAGGGTAATCCTGGTGGGTCCGGATTGGCCCAGACGTCCCTGGTATGCGGACTTGATCAGGCTCTCAGTCGACGATCCTCTGCGGCTGCCAGTGGAGCAGGGCCTGTTACATCAGGGTCCCGTGGTGATGGAGGATCCCTCCCCCTTTGGTCTTACGGCCTGGCTATTGAGCGGCAGCGTCTGAGAAAGAAGGGCTTCTCAGACAAGGTCATCGCCACTATGCTGAGAGCGAGGAAGCGCTCTACTTCTACTGCTTACGCCAGGGTTTGGCGTATATTTGCAGCGTGGTGTGAAGCAGGCTCACTTTCTCCCTTCACTGCTCCAATTTCTTCAGTGTTGGCGTTCCTGCAAGAAGGTCTGGAGAAAGGCCTGTCGCTCAGTTCCCTTAAAGTCCAGGTAGCGGCTCTGGCTTGCTTCAGGGGCCGCCTGAAGGGTGCTTCCCTGGCTTCGCAGCCAGATGTGGTGCGCTTTCTCAAGGGAGTTAATCACCTGCGCCGTCCTCTGCACTCAGTGGTGCCTGCGTGGAATCTCAACCTGGTGCTAAGAGCATTGCAGAAGCCGCCTTTTGAACCCTTGTCGAGGGCATCTCTGAAAGACCTGACATTGAAAGCAGTCTTTTTGGTGGCTATCACTTCAGCCAGAAGAGTTTCCGAGCTCCAGGCGCTCTCATGTCGAGAGCCCTTTCTGCAGTTCACTGAGGCAGGAGTGACTATTCGCACAGTGCCTTCCTTCCTGCCCAAGATTGTTTCTCGCTTCCATGTGAATCAGCAGCTCTGTCTCCCTTCCTTTCGTAGGGAGGACTACCCAGAGGAGTACTCTGCTCTTAAATATCTGGATGTGAGACGAGTCATCATCAGATACTTGGAAGTGACCAATGAGTTCCGGAAATCGGATCATCTGTTTGTCCTGTTTGCAGGTCCTCGTAAGGGTCTGCAGGCTGCTAAGCCTACAGTGGCAAGATGGGTCAAGGAAGCCATTGCAGTGGCTTATGTGGCCGCGGGGAAGGTGCCGCCTATCCAGCTGAAGGCTCACTCCACTAGAGCTCAGGCGGCCTCGATGGCAGAGGCCGGGTCCGTCTCCTTGGAAGAGATTTGCAAGGCGGCAACTTGGGCTTCGGCTCATACATTCTCCAAGCATTACCGCTTGACTGTGGCTGCACGGGCGGAGGCCCGGTTTGGAGCTTCAGTGTTGAGGTCAGGGATTTCAATGTCCCGCCCTGGGTGAGTACTGCTTCGGTACATCCCACCAGTCTATGGATTGATCAGCTTGATGATATGGAAGGTAAAATTATGTATCATACCTGATAATTTTCTTTCCATTAATCATAGCTGATCAATCCATAGCCCCTCCCAGATATCTGTACTGTTTTTATTCTGGTTGCATTTCAGGTTCAAGTTTAGTCTTCAGTTACTTCAGAAAGACTTCGTGTTCAAGTTTTTTCACTTGGATTCTTCAAGAGTTGGGACGAGTTTGTGTTACAGTGAGCTGCTGCATTCCTCTCCCCTCTGTTTTACGGGGCTGGATTGAGATTTAAATTCTGCCGGCACTCCCTCCCGCTTCGTGCGGCTGTAGGGCAGCTTTGTACCCCTCCCGCTTCGGCGGTGTTAGGGTCAGTCAGCTCCTCCCGCGGTTGCAGGATAAGCCAGATCCCCCCGCATCGGTGGGAGTGGTGTCCCTCCCCCGCTCCGCGGGGATGAGCTGGACGGATTCCCCTCCCCCACTTGTGTGGGGATGAGCTGGGTTAATTCCCCTCCCCCGTTTCGGCGGTGGTGAGCTGGGCAGAGTGTCCCTTCGTGGGTGTAATTCTCTAAGTGCTGAGTCCTGCGGATGGAGCTTTGATATCGACATACTGAGGAGTTTCCGGCAGCACATGACCACATATAGGGAGGCAAAAGTTTGCTCTCTATCTCCACCTGCTGGTAGATGGACACAACCCACCAGTCTATGGATTGATCAGCTATGATTAATGGAAAGAAAATTATCAGGTATGATACATAATTTTACCTTATAGAGGTACTTGACAGGGTTGCCCTCTTTCTCCACTACTGTTTGCACTGACTCCTGGATCCCACTCCTAGATCCACTAATTAGGGAAATGCTGACCAATCTGTAGCTAACTGGCATTAAGCTTGGCTCCTCAGAATTTAAAATCTCTGCTTTTGCCGATGACCTCCTAGTACACCTCTCCCATCCTATGGAGTTCTTGCCTGTACTTTTGTAGAGCTTCGCTGAATATGGGGGTCTTCTCAGGCTTCAAACTTAACATGGACAAATCAGAAGGACTGGCTACATCCGCCTCTCTTCAACAGCAATGAGTGGGAGACTTTCCCTTAAAGTGGGCCTCTGGAGGGTGTATCTATTTGGGCATCTATCTACCAGGCTCTTTTTCATTCCAATACTGAGATCCTTTTAAAGCAGATTTCCCAGCGACTTACCGTTTGGAACGTCCTCCCACTTTCTCTTTCTGGCAGAATGAGCCTCTATCGCACAGTTATATTCCTCCACATGGCTCTGTTTTTAGACACATCCCTATATGGCTGACTAAGTGTGACTTACAGATATTGCATTGGCTTTTGGCAAAATTTAGTTGGAAAGGGAAGAAACCTAAACTTGATGAAATTGTAATTAGGGGTTTGGGTGTACCACACTTGCAGAACTATAACATTGCATGCCTATTTCCTCATCTTAATGATTGGATGCACAAATCAGAAGAATACACTCCCTGGTCCTCCAACTCCCTAGTTTTTTGTTCGCTCCATTACATCCCCATTACCTTCTCCATGCATCCTTAGGAACGTTACCATGAGCATTTAAACACCACCTTTTGTTGAAACCAATGAGGGAAGTCTGGTGCATTTTATTATCCCGGCTACATCGAAATCCTGATTGCTCTAATCTATTGCCTTGTGAGGAATTTGGCTTTTACTCCAGGGCATGCAGTCTTTAGTCACTGGGCATCTCTGAGACTGGTCTCTGTTGGCTGATCTCTTAACTGCAGGGGGTGAGCTAAAATCCTGTGCTTCTTTACAACAAACTCTGGGGATACACCCTACTGAGATATTTGCTTATCTGTGGGTTTTGCATTATATTACTAAGCTTTTGAAAAAGCAATTGTTCTCGGGACATTGCTCCTTCCTTGGACACTTCTTTTGACCCATCTGACCAGCCACAGACTTCAGTTTCAGGCTTATATAAGCTATTTGCGAAGATTGCTCATGGGAGGACTTATGATGCTATCCTTTCAAAATAAAACATGGGACTGGGAGTTTCAGTTACAACGTGCTGACTTACTTGCATCCATACAGCCATAGGAGCCAACTTTTCAAAATTATTGGGGATGCTAAGCCCATTGGAAATGACCCCGTCCTGGACACATACAAGGAATTTTCTCAATATTGGGGGCGCTCAAGCACCCACAGAGTCTGCTCCAATGCATACAGCGAATCTCATTTATGATTTATAACGCCCTCCAAAGGGAGTGTCAATTCCGCATCCTGACTAGAGCGTACTTCTCACTGAGATGAGCATTTTATGCTGGGTGTGTTACCTCTTCTCAGTGTCTTAAATGTGGTACACAAGATAATACATCCTCCCATGCACTCTGATTTTGTTCATTGGTTAGGGGATATTGGATTAAAATGTTGACATTTCTTGAGGGGTTCATGGGGAAATCCATCATCCAGTCTGTGCTGGTGGTTCTTTTTGGCAAGATGGGATATTGTGGCCCACTTACTAAATTCCAATGGATTTTAGTTTATAAAGCATGTATCATTGGCAAAACAAAATGTTTATTGCAACATTGGGTTTTGGACTACTTACCTGCCTTTTGGCATTGAAGGAATACTTTTCATGCCCTGATGGTAATGGAATCTCGAGATGGCTGTTGTACGGCCAAACGTAAAACATTTTTCTAGGATTATATTCAGCGGCTTCCTTCATGGGCACACAGTCTCATTCTCAATTATTTAAATTTATACCTACTTTGACCAGGTGACTGGGATTTCTTGTTAGGTTGTGGGGGAGGAAAGGGGGGTAGAGGTTGTGGGGGGGGGGGGGGTCCTGGTTGTATTCTGCTGTTAATGTTAATAATCTGATGGAGGGTTATAAGAACCCAAACTCTCCACAGTCATTTGACTATTGTTGATTTTGCTGTTGTCATATTGCTCTCATCTTTGCTTTGTTTTTTGAATTACAATAAAAAAAACATTGAACCTAAATAAGTAAATAAATAATATATTTGTGTTTCTCCGAGGACAAGCAGGCTGCTTGTTCTCACTGATGGGTGACGTCCACGGCAGCCCCTCCAATCGGAATCTTCACTAGCAAAAGCCTTTGCTAGCCCTCGCGCGCCGATGCGCACCGCGCATGCGCGGCCGTCTTCCCACCCGAACCGGCTCGTGCTGGCCAGTCTTTTTTTGTCCGTGCTCGGTACGGTCGTGTTTCGCCGTTCGCGCCCCAAAAAGTTGACCTCGCGCGTCGTTTTTCGACTTTGTTCTCAAAAAAAAAAAAAAAGGGTGTCGGGAGGAGGCCTCTTGGTTTTCTCCCTCCCCGTACTTCGAGTGTTTTGCCCCGGTAAGTTTTCTTTCGTCGTCGGGGTAGGCCCTACTTAGGCCTCGGTCGAAGTTTTCTTCTCTCTGTTTTTGTGGTGCCATTTTCGCCATTTCGAGTTTTGATCTCGCCGGCGCGATTTTTCCGCCCATGACATCGAAGTCTTCCAGCGGCTTCAAGAAGTGCACCCAGTGCGCCCGGGTAATCTCGCTCACTGACAGGCACGCGTCGTGTCTTCAGTGTCTGGGGGCTGGGCACCGCCCTCAGGCCTGTAGTCTGTGTTCCCTTTTACAAAAGCGGACTCAGGTAGCGAGGTTAGCCCAGTGGAACATTTTGTTCTCGGGCTCTTCATCGGCATCGGGAGTATTGACTGCCTCGACGTCGTCGGCGCCTGGACCTTCATCCTCGCCCCCGATTGCATCGAGTGCATCGAGGCATCGGCCCTCTGCATCGGGGCGTCATCGGAAGGCTGCGTCGGTGTCGGTGGCATCGAGACCTCCTCGTCTGCTGATGTCGTCGGACGGTGGTGCTTCGTCTGGAGTGCAGGTGAGGGCTGTCCATTCCCCTGCTGGTGGCGGTGAGCCTTCGGGTGGGTCTCACATGATTCAGGAAAACGATTGGCTATGCTCTCTGGACTTGAAGGACGCCTACACGCACATCCCGATACTGCCAGCTCACAGACAGTATCTGCGATTTCAGCTGGGCACACGTCACTTCCAGTACTGTGTGCTACCCTTTGGGCTCGCCTCTGCGCCCAGAGTGTTCACCAAGTGCTTGGCTGTAGTAGCAGCGGCACTTCGCAGACTGGGGGTCCACGTGTTCCCATACCTCGACGATTGGCTGGTGAAGAACACATCCGAGGCAGGAGCCCTGCAGTCCATGCAGATGACTATTCGCCTCCTGGAGCTACTGGGGTTTGTGATAAATTACCCAAAGTCCCATCTTCTCCCAGTGCAGAAACTCGAATTCATAGGAGCTCTGCTGGATTCTCGGACGGCTCGCGCCTATCTCCCAGAGGCGAGAGCCAACAACTTGTTGTCCCTCGTCTCGCGGGTGCGAGCGTCCCAGCAGATCACAGCTCGGCAGATGTTGAGTTTGCTGGGCCACATGGCTTCCACAGTTCATGTGACTCCCATGGCCCGCCTTCACATGAGATCTGCTCAATGGACCCTAGCTTCCCAGTGGTTTCAGGCTGCTGGGGATCTAGAAGACGTGATCCACCTGTCCACGAGTTTTCTCAAATCCCTGTATTGGTGGACAGTTTGCTCCAATTTGACTCTGGGACGTCCCTTCCAAATTCCTCAGCCACAAAAAGTGCTGACCACGGATGCGTCTCTCCTGGGATGGGGAGCTCATGTCGATGGGCTTCACACCCAAGGAAGCTGGTCCCTCCAGGAACGCGATCTGCAGATCAATCTTCTGGAGTTACGAGCGATCTGGAACGCTCTGAAGGCTTTCAGAGATCGGCTGTCCCACCAAATTATCCAAATTCAGACAGACAACCAGGTTGCCATGTACTACGTCAACAAGCAGGGGGGCACCGGATCTCGCCCCCTGTGTCAGGAAGCCGTCAGCATGTGGCTTTGGGCTCGCCGTCACGGCATGGTGCTCCAAGCCACATATCTGGCAGGCGTAAACAACAGTCTGGCCGACAGGTTGAGCAGGATTATGCAACCTCACGAGTGGTCGCTCAATTCCCGGGTAGTGCGACAGATCTTCCAGGTGTGGGGCACCCCCTTGGTAGATCTCTTCGCATCTCGAGCCAACCACAAAGTCCCTCAGTTCTGTTCCAGGCTTCAGGCCCACGGCAGACTGGCATCGGATGCCTTCCTCCTGGACTGGGGGGAGGGTCTGCTGTATGCTTATCCTCCCATACCTCTGGTGGGGAAGACTTTGAAACTCAAGCAAGACAGAGGCACCATGATTCTGATTGCTCCTTTTTGGCCGCGTCAGATCTGGTTCCCTCTTCTTCTGGAGTTGTCCTCCGAAGAACCGTGGAGATTGGAGTGTTTTCCGACCCTCATCACGCAGGACGAAGGGGCGCTTCTGCATCCCAACCTCCGGTCCCTGGCTCTCACGGCCTGGATGTTGAGAGCATAGACTTTGCCTCTTTGGGTCTGCCAGAGGGTGTCTCCCGTGTCTTGCTTGCTTCCAGGAAAGATTCCACTAAGAGGAGTTACTTCTTTTTATGGAGGAGGTTTGCCGTCTGGTGTGACAGCAAGGCCCTAGATCCTCGCTCTTGTCCTACACAGACCCTGCTTGAATACCTTCTGCACTTGTCTGAGTCCGGTCTCAAGACCAACTCTGTAAGGGTTCACCTTAGAGCGATCAGTGCATACCATTACCGTGTGGAAGGTAAGCCGATCTCAGGACAGCCTTTAGTTGTTCGCTTTATGAGAGGTTTGCTTTTGTCAAAGCCCCCTGTCAAGCCTCCTACAGTGTCATGGGATCTCAATGTCGTTCTCACCCAGCTGATGAAACCTCCTTTTGAGCCACTGGATTCCTGCCATCTGAAGTACTTGACCTGGAAGGTCATTTTCTTGGTGGCAGTTACTTCAGCTCGTAGAGTCAGTGAGCTTCAGGCCCTGGTAGCCCAGGCCCCTTACACCAAATTTCATCATAACAGAGTAGTCCTCCACACTCACCCTAAGTTCTTGCCAAAGGTTGTGTCGGAGTTCCATCTGAACCAGTCAATTGTCTTGCCAACATTCTTTCCCCGTCCTCATTCCTGCCCTGCTGAACGTCAGCTGCACACATTGGACTGCAAGAGAGCATTGGCCTTCTATCTGGAGCGGACACAGCCCAACAGACAGTCCGCCCAATTGTTTGTTTCTTTTGATCCCAACAGGAGGGGAGTGGCTGTAGGAAAACGCACCATATCCAATTGGCTAGCAGATTGCATTTCCTTTACTTACGCGCAGGCTGGGCTGGCTCTTGAGGGTCATGTCACGGCTCATAATGTTAGAGCCATGGCAGCGTCGGTAGCCCACTTGAAGTCAGCCACTATTGAAGAGATTTGCAAAGCTGCGACGTGGTCATCTGTCCACACATTCACATCTCATTACTGCCTGCAGCAGGATACCCGACGCGACAGTCGGTTCGGGCAGTCAGTGCTTCAGAATCTGTTTGGGGTTTAGAATCCAACTCCACCCCCCTAGGCCCATGTTTGTTCTGTTCCAGGCTGCACTCTCAGTTAGTTGGTAAATTTTTTAGGTCAATCTCAGTTATGTCCTCGCCGTTGCGAGGCCCAATTGACCATGGTTGTTGTTTTGAGTGAGCCTGGGGGCTAGGGATACCCCATCAGTGAGAACAAGCAGCCTGCTTGTTCTCGGAGAAAGCGAATGCTACATACCTGTAGAAGGTATTCTCCGAGGACAGCAGGCTGATTGTTCTTACCAACCCGCCCGCCTCCCCTTTGGAGTTGTGTCTTCCCTTCTCTTTGTCTTGCTACATATGAGACTGGCCGGCACGAGCCAGTTCGGGCGGGAAGACGGCCGCGCATTGGCGCGCGAGGGCTAGCAAAGGCTTTTGCTAGTGAAGATTCCGATTGGAGGGGCTGCCGTGGACGTCACCCATCAGTGAGAACAATCAGCCTGCTGTCCTCGGAGAATACCTTCTACAGGTATGTAGCATTCGCTTTATATGATCACTGCTGCCACTTTTATAAATGTCATTTGGGCCTTCTATTCAGCAGGTTAAATGTAAACATATAAAATGTTCCATGTAGTGACTTGAGTGTCACTAGTACCTAGCTAATTTTTCTTTGCCACCTTCACCCTGCCCATCCTCTGTGCCTTTTTGCAATATGAATAGTTCCGGGTTGACTGGCAACCACTGATTGTTTACAAGTTCATTAGAAAATTGACCTGGGTGTGATGCCATGTTTAAGTGTCAAACTGAAATTATGTTCCCTTTTTTTTTTTTTTTCAACGGTTTTTATTGATGAATTCACATGTTAAACATTTCCATATCAAACAGTATAGATCTGGTAACAAATAATGCTATCTTATACTAATTAACCTGAAATTTCTATCATCAAAGTTTTTATCAATCTTTTCTCCCCTATCCCTTCCCTCCTTTCTTCTTATATATTTGTGAACGTATGCATGTACAATTACAGGTCAAATGGCTAACGATTAACAATAAACGTATATATTAAACTCCAACAATTATGTCTCGTGCTTTACTTTGTGTAATATTGCCCTGTCTATATCCCAACAGTATTTGCAGATGAGTCCACTTAATGTATTCTTCCAGAGGATTACACTCCTAGCTAATAGTACACAAGTCCCTCCTATATGCGAGGACTATTGCCCTTTCCAAAGCTAGGCCCCCCTCCCCCCCTCCCTCCCACTCTACTATTATGGTCCAGGAATCAACTCACTTTACCTTTTTGTTGTTCATGTTGCTGTTTCTATTTTGGTGGGATCTGCAAGAGTTTGTCTATGCATGGAGAACACACAGATAAGTACTGCAGGGGACCTATGTCTGAGAAGGACCTCCTGCTCTTTAGGTTGGGAAGGACTGTGACTAATATTGAAATGACTCCCCCAGGGAAAGGAGACAGGCTGCATTAGTACATAGCACACCCACTTGAATAGCCAATAGCAAGTATACAGCTAATGAATACTTGTCTTTTTCCTGAGTTTACTTTTTGGTCTTTTTATTCCATCATAGGCAAGGCTCGCCATACTGAAACTCTTCACTGCAAAGATTCCCATGGATTCGTGTGTGTGCTTGGAAACATTAGCAGCTAAAACAAATCTCTTCTCTGGAGCTGATCTGGAAAATTTCTGTAAAGAGGTAAGGGGTATTAGCTATGAAGAAAATTGGCATTGATTCATGTCATGTTATGTATGTATGTAATTCCAACAATTATGTAACAGAAATAAACCAAATAAGGCATATTCTCAGACTGAGTGGAAAAACACGGGCTATAGGTCAGTTAGAAAACAGAAAAGGAAAAATGGCATCCCTAAGCATACAAAATCTGACCGTATTCCATGAATAGGTAACATATACATATAGTAACATAGTAGATGAAGGCAGAAAAAGACCTGCACAGTCCATCCAGTCTGCCCAACAAGATAACTCATATTTGCTACTTTTTGTGTATACCCTACTTTGATTTGTACCTGTGCTCTTCAGGGCACAGACCGTATAAGTCTGCCCCGCCTCCCAACCACCGGCTCTGGCACAGACCGTATAAGTATGCCCAGCACTATCCCCGCCTCCCAACCACCAGCCCCGCCTCCCGATAATATGGGTAATATGGGGGGAGAGAGAAATTTAGAAAAAGAAAAATAGTGTCAAAACAATAAATTCTGTATAACCACAATGAAGTCAATTCTTTATAGGTCAGTAAAAGGTACCAAAATGCTGGGCACTAAGCTAGTATTTTATAACAGCAAAGTTGCTCACCAAATCTGTCATAGAAGATTTGTGTAAGTCCACTAGGCATGACCACTTAATGCCATGTCTATGCCAGGCGTTAAAAGCAGCAGTGGGCACATGAACACACTGTATAGTTGGGAGAGGCATTGATATGTTGGGGGCATCAATATCAACACTCCCTTTGCAAATGCGCCTGAGAGAAGTTAGGTGCTCAGTTTACAGAATAAGGGCATAAGTCAGTTATATGCGCAACTGCGAATTAGTGCTTAATGCCAATTATTAGTACTTCTCACTAGTTTTGTGCCATTTAATTATTATGCATATAACTGAGCCTATTCTATAACTGGGTGCCTTACTTTAGGTGCCGTTTATAGAATCGGGGGCAGTACGCCTCCTTTCATCTTCATCTAACAGGTAATGCTCCTCCACCCTTTGAACTTCCATCTTCTCTTGTGCTGAAATCAATTCCTTCAAATGCACAGGATCAAGAAACATAATCTTTCCTTGAATATGTATCATACATTTTCAAGAAAATTTCAACCATGAAAAAGTACATAAGTTCAGCAAAACATAGAAGCAGGGAACATATTGTAACCAAAACTGGGTTTATATGGCCAGTAATGGATCAAACCAGATAACTCACAACAAGAACTCTTTTAATAGACCAAGGGGTATGTTTACTAAGCGTTGGCATTTCTAACGTGCCCTTAAAATTAAGAGGCGTGTTAAGCGCCAACACGCCTATAAATTTCTTGGGCACATTAGGGGTTTAGCCTGTGTAAACCATTTACCGTGTTTAAAAATGCGTAACGCCCCATAGCGCACCTTAGTAACATAGGCGCTAGTATAAATTGTAGTTTCTCCAGAGACATACAATGGGGGAAAACATTTATTACCTCAGGCCTTAAGTGTGTTTGCTTATAGTGATCAATTACTATTAAACTGTGGTTTATTTGTGGTGTCTTGGTTAAGATAAATGTTGGATCTGTTTGTAGCCTTGATACCCAAAGTAGGCTAGTCCAGTACTAAAAGGAAAAATAACTCTTTGCATCCAATTTCATCCCAATTTTCTGAACTGTATCAAAATTATATCTGCTAAGGCGAGCAAAATTCTATGCTGATTAGTGAGTGACAACAGTGTGGTAAGTAAAAGCAAAGGCCTCTTTACCTTATATGTTGGTTTTCAATAATATTTCAATTGTGATATTGGATTGGAAAGCTGCAAAAACCAACCTAGGCAGCCTGTGAAAAGCTGAGGTCAAGTAGTGCAATCACAGTATACCAATTATATGTTTGTTAGTAATACCATAATTATCTATTCATCAAACCCTGAAAATCAAAATTTTTTTTTCTGGATGGTAAAAGGCAGGGGAATATTCATTAGTTGTAGTTCGGGATGCTTATCATATTAGTATGTTGTGCCTAGGGTTTACCATAGGCTCCCAGAAAAAGGAGGACGGATTGAGCCAGCCGGGTTTTACTTCCATTGCTTTCAATGGAAAGCAATGGAAGTAAAACCCGGCTGGTTGTGCCCCCTACCCCATAGAATAGGTTCTTGGATCCTCCTCACTGTGGGCTAAGATGAAAGAAAGGAAAGATGTTTTGCAGGTTAAATTTTTCTTGATTATGTTGTTTTCTGTTTTTTTTATACTACTGGCAAGATCTTCGAGTTGTGTTTTAGTGAACATTATAAAAATAAAATGTATAGAAGTTCGTTATGGGTATGTTAGTAACCTGACGACTTAACTTGATTCAGTTCTGCAACAGTACTGTAAGCACTCACGCAAAATACCTGGGAGACAGAAAATGAAAGTTAGCAGTTTGTTTAGGCTATGCTTGGCTCTGGCATAATCTCAAACCCATTTCTGAAAGGTTTTATACATACCTAAATGCACATCATCCACCAAATAAATGACAACTCGGACCTTCTTTTTTGTAGGCAGCTTTATTAGCATTACAGGAGAATGGACTTGAGGCCACTGCCGTGCAACAGGAGCATTTTGACAGGTTGCTGACAACCATGAAGCCATCCATAAATCAACAGGACCTGGAGTCTTATGAACGGATATTCAAAAGGCAGGAATTCTACTCAGAAACTGCTAAAAGAGAAGTTATGAGTAATAGTGGAGATTTTGTCATATAATATTTGCACTGAAAACAAAAAAAAAATGTTTCATTGAAAGCCTTGCTGAGAACAATGATATTTATTTGTATATTAATCTGATGATGTTGCAGTGTGTTTCTTCCTGAAGGACATTTTGTGATCTCACTAACGGTGCTGACCTTAAGTAAACAATCATGTTTAACTAGTGCAGTTTGGATTTTTTTATATGTTCAATTCTAATTGCTACCTGGTAACACTCATTTTTAAAAAGGGTTGCAGAGGTGACCCAGGAAATATATAGAGCCTGATGTCATTGCTGGGCAAAATGGTAGAGACTATTATAAAAGAACAATTATATGTAGAGGGGCACTTAAAAGACAATATCAGAGGGACCTGGCTAAGGCAAAGTGTTAATAAAATATGGCCACAGGAAGAATTGGGAAAGGATTGATAATACAGTGTTATCAGGAGTATATTTATTTTATTTCTCATTTATATTTATCAGTGTTGGTCCTCCCCATTTCAGAAGATGTAAAGAAATGGGCACAGGTGACCAGAGAGGAATACACTGCCACATGATGCAGGGCTCCACATTAGGAAACTTTGCCCAGGAAAAGGATCTAGGTATCATTGTTGATTACTATGTTGGACTTCTCTGCTCAGTATGTAGCAGCAGTAAGTAGATAGAATGTTAGGAACTATTATGAAAGGAATGGAGAACAAAACCGGGAATACCACACTCGACCACATGAATTTCCGGAAGGCACTTAAAACCGAACTGTTCAGAAGGGCATACCCCACCAACCCAACATTAAAAAACCTGGACATCTGTGACACAACTTAACCAAAGATCATAACGGACATATCCTAATTCTTCTTCCCACTCTAAGCTCTCCACAATTGTCTTTACCTTACATGTATCTCACTCTATCATAATATCACCTTGATTTTAATCGCAATTTGTAGTGGAGGAGTGGCTTAGTGGTTAGGGTGGTGGACTTTGGTCCTGAGGAACTGACTTCAATTCCCGGCACAGGCAGCTCCTTGTGACTCTGGGCAAGTCACTTAACCCTCCATTGCCCGCCGCATTGAGCCTGCCATGAGTGGGAAAGCGCGGGGTACAAATGTAACAAAAAAAATACAAAAAATAAAATTTGTTCATACCGAAATCGGCTAACGCCGATTACGGTACCATTTAAGCCACATTGAGCATGCAAAAAGGTGGGAAAATGTGGTATACAAATGCAACAAATAAATTAAGCTGTTCCAAATAGCATATTTTACTATTCGGCCAAATCGGAATAATGAAAAATTATTGTTTGGCCAAATACAAATACCGAATATAAATAATGGGCATTGAGCTTTAACATTAAAAATAATAATAAAAGACGCAACGTAATATCAGGGTTTATTTCAGTAGTGATGCAATCCCCTAGGCAGCTGCCTGTACTGTGAATTCTGTACACGACTAATTCGCAGTCTCTATGGCCTGCCAGCTAGACAGCCTGTACTACAAGCTCTCAGCTACAGCCTATCCTACCTGCCCAATCCGGGTCATGAGGCAGCCCGCTGTAAGCTCTTCACTGCTTGCAGTCTATACTGCCTCTCCAAGGCTATTACACTTCTTTAGGTTTCTGAGAGACCTGTGCAGATAACACTCAAGACAGTTATCATATAGATAATAAAACAACTTTTATTTGCATACTGAAGAATCTCTGCATACAGCTGCCAGGAACAAAGGATTACAGGAACATATAAGAACAGCAAATCCAACAATCCTTTCTGTCCATCAGTTGGAGGCTGGTCTACAGGAGCCCTTCCCCTGATGCAGCTGTGCAAAACAGGGTTTCCCTGTCGGGTATTGATTGAAGTCTGCAGAGAAATTCTGGCGATTGAATAAGATAAGACTGTTTAATTGTTTATCTGCAGCCTTATGAATTGCTTCTCTTTGTCAGACCATAGTTTTCACTCTGTTATTTTGTACTATGTGGAGTTTTTTTTGGACTATGGAATATTTTTGGCCAGTGATGCTTGTTAGTCCTGTCTCTATACATCTGTAAGGAGCGGGAGCTGTTCACCAAGGTCTTTTTTTCTCCATATTTTTGGATAATTATTAGTCACATTATATTGTGTGATGACATGAAGTGACTATGAATCTGCTTTTGGGAAACTTATTCAGCTCTTGATGTTCTAGTTTAAAGTTTCCTGCTCTTGTGAATTGTCTTGATGCTTTATTTTTTTGTTTAATTTATCTTTTATTGCAAACCACATAAGCCAACAATCATAGATATTTATAACACAACAACAAAAGAAGGTACTTAACTACACTGATTACACACATACCTCATGGTAAATGTTACATATAACCCCACCCCCTTGGTTCCCAAGACCCCCCAACCCCTAGACATTTGTTGTACACCCTTGTAGGGTTGATTGCTCCCATGATTCCTTCATGACAACCTCAGCTCTTTCACCTAAACCATAAAAGAACCCACTCCCTCCCCAGCGACCTAACTCCAAAACCTCAGTGGTTTTAAAATGCATAAAAATTACCATCAGGACATATCATTACAAATATGGTAATGCAACCCATACCATAGTAATTGTAGAAATGAGTCTACAAATGGACAAGTATGGGCTGTGCACTACAAAACATTTATTTAAAAACAAAAACTGAAGAAAGTAAATATAGGCCCTTGTGGACTCACAGTCTTAAGTTTTTGTACCTGGGCAATGAAAGGTTAAGTGACTTGCCCAAGGTCATAAGTGGGAATCAAACCCAGTTCTCAAGCTCACTGCACTAGTAGGCTATTGCATTCTTAAAGTATGTATTTTATTAGTCTAACAAATAAAAGCAATTATTTTAAAAAAAGCATACTTTTTAAACCTGTAGTCATTTGTTTTTAATTATGAATATTCCATTGAGTGCCTGCATTTTTAAATAAGGACACTCCCATCTATTTACCTTTTGTGACTGATAAACCCATCTTTGAGATAAATGATACCAGATATTGAGTCAATTCACTTAAATTTCCTATTAAAAATATCTCAAACATATAACTTTAAGAGCAAGAACTCAGCTGCGGCTGTGATCTAACTAGATTTAATTTAATTTGGGCATTTATAGTCCACTTAACCGTTCACCTTTTTGTTACCTTATATTCTGGAGCCATACATCCTACCCACAACAGTCAAGTGAAAAATTTATTCTAAAATCCTTGGAAAATGACATAGGAAAAGCATGGAATACCTTGGTTTGGATATGTTCACCCCTTTGTATATTGCTGTAGCAACCTATGTACAGTAAGCACTGGTATAACCAATCGCCCTCAAAAGCACACAGTGAATTGGTACTGATTTACACGCTTGCCTAACTCCATATAACTTTCATGAGATCCTCCAGGCCCAAAATATGATTTCCCATCTCCCTCACTGCTCAAAATCCTTTCTTCTGTGCTCTATTACAAGTTATACACTTAACAGATTTAATGCGCACTGAATCCTTCACAGGGTTCTAAAGATTTGTTATGTTTTTCACTTCTAACTCATATTTTTTGATCCACTGATGTTATTCCTGTGAAGTTTTAGCAAAAAGAGAACTGAGATAAGGTTTTTATTTATGCCAATGTAGAAAACTGACACACAGTTACCCTATAAATGTATACATTGGGTGGAGGTGTGGGGGCAGAGGCTTTTTCCCTTTCTCATTATTATATTGCTTTGCACTTCACAGGAATTTAATACCATTCAGTACCTTGCAGATTCTTTAACAAGAGGTCGTTTTGGTTTGTTTATTATTTTGATATCCTCTTGTTCTCTTTATCTATCATCATAAGAATAGCCATACTAGGCAGACTAATGATCTGATATCACTCTAGCCCAGTATTCTGCTTCTAACAGTGACCAATCCAGGTCACAAGTACCTGGCACAATCGTAAATAGTGGCAAGATTCTGTTACCCATCCCAAGGACAGCACTAGCTTTCCGCATGTCTATCTCAATAGCAGCCTAAGGCCTCCAGGAACTGGTCCAAACCTTTTTTTTTAATTCAGAAATGCCTAACTGCTGTTATCTCAGGTAACAGTTCCATCAGCAGGCATCAGGACACAGCAAATGAAAGGGACATTGAATGCAGACATTTTGTATACAAAGAAGGACAAACATGCTAATACAGCTCAAAGATATCCTGAAAAACCAGCCAAGTGGTCCCTGAGGACTGGGTTGAACACCACTGCTGTAGGACAGATAACCAAACTAAAAACTCAAGAACTCAGAAACCTTTTTCCTTAACCTCTTTATATCCCTAAAGGAGTTAAGTGGACAAGTAAAAATGTTTGCAGATGATGAATATTTCAACTACTCTTCCTTTAGCTTTGTCCAACACCCAAGTTAATCTTTTCTTTGCTAAGGACTGTAAAATGAGGCCCATGTGGCACTTAACTCTAATAACTTAGTAAACGGCAGCAGCTAAGAAACCTGCATAGTCCATCCAGTCTGACCAACAAGGTGGCCAGAGTTTGTGTCTGGCACTTTACACAGGTTCCACTTCTTCATGGTTAAACACTGGCAGATTTAATCTCTCTCTCCCTGCCAATGCTGGGGCACAGGCGGAAGAAATCTGCAACCACAGCAATAACATGCAACAGTGACAGAGCAGGCTTTTCATAATGCTGTACTACCTCGCTTAGGATATTTGTGTTTTACCAATAAAATGGCCAAATAAACTGTGCTGCCTCCGGCCCTGACATCTTGCAGAGGGGACAGTGTTCGGATTCCAGGAGGCGACTGAGTGCACACAAAGAACTGGTAAGCAGTAGAAGATTCTGGGTTAGGCCTCTTCACTTGGAGAGGGGTTGGGGTTAAAGCAGACTGGAATTGAAGGTAGAGAACTGGGAAAAATAAAAAGTGAAACAAGTAAAAAACACACACACACCATTCCATAGAAACCAACAAGCAGAAAGACATTTAAGCACAAACAGGAAAAGCCCTGGTTACTCTTAAACATGTTAAATTATCTTAAAAGGGAAGTGAACTCTGCTTCCCTACTTCCACAATTCCATAACCAAAGCACATTTTTTCTAAAACTCCACATCTCATGCATCCTCAATATGCCACTAGCCTGCAACATTTGAACAATTTTTGTTTGCCCTTCGAACTGCTATATAAACCTCTTCTTTACTGTTAAGATAGAGAGTGGTTTCTGCCCATCACCTTCCTAGTTTCAAGTTTAGCCCATCCCAGATTCCAGCCAAGAAAGCATAGAGGCAGCATCAGAACAATCCCCTAACCTGGACAGAAATTAATTAGCAAGGTTCTAGTGATACAGTATTGTGTGGATAAGGCCTGCATTACCCTTGGGCAAGTCAACCCTCCATTGCCTCAGGTACAAACTTAGATTGTGAGCCCTCCTGGGACAGAGAAATATCCAGTCTACCTGAATTTAACTCACCTTGAGCTACTACTGAAAAAGGTGTGAGCAAAATCTAAATAAATAAAGCACCTGAGGCCTATGAACCAAATGCTGGCTGCATCATAACCATCCTGTCATGGATTCCTAAAGCACTGTATATTGGACTTTGCCAAGGACATGTTGTGCAAAGACACTGATTGGGCTTATTGTCTTTTGTCTGACTATGAGGCCTGGGACTTTGTACAAGATATTTTCAAAGCCCATGTCTTCGGTTAGCAACATTGAACGCACACAGCCCTAAACTGGTCTGATACTATAGTCCATCCTGGCCCGTATCTTGTCCATCAGCAATTCAGCCATTGCTCACAGCCTTTTTCACATGGACACCAGTACCTGATTGGTCCTGAGGGACTTCATGTGACGATCTCATCCCTTAATCCAGAGTGTTTTACATATGATACGATGTATAGCATATAATCATGCTTCCAGAATCTGGAGCTAAACTAAGCCAAGCTATGCTAAACTGAGGAGAGTCAGTCTCTTTAGCTGAGAGTTCATGGGCTCTTAAAACACCTTTCTCTGATGAATGCTATCTTCCCCTCAAAGGTGTAGTTCATCTAATAACAGAAATATCCCTAACCAGGATCTACAAGAATGTGCCATACTGAGTAGCACATCCATTACAACTATGTTCCTGAGAATGAGATTGCATCCAGCTTCATTGCTGAACTAGTCTTCCACTACAAACACAGACAGAGATGCTGCAGAGCAGGGCATCCTATCTACATGACCTTGTGTGGTCTGCTCTGATTGATCCAGGAGCCAGCTTTGCAACTCCAGGACGGAGAGGTGTTTTTGACCAGCTCCAGCTGGTTTCATGCTCATGGTATTCAGCAGACGGTGCATAAAGGGGTTCTGTGGTCTGTTTTCCATCTGCAGTGGCAGCCAACAGGAAGCACATGCAAATGAGCTGATTAGTATTTAAATGTGCATTCCGTTGAATGCAAAGCGGTTAACAAGTGATGCACAAATGCACATTTTACCACTGAATTTTTACGGGAAGTCAGGATCCGTCATAGCTTGAAGGCAGCTTCTCAGCAGGGTAGTCCTGCAGTAGCATTGCATGGGAGGGGAGGGCAGAGGAATGCAACCTGAGAGTTCCATGTTCCAGACATGTGTGCAACACCTCGTACTCTCTTTTATAAACAATACACATGCAACATGCATTCAATGCTCTCACTGGAAATTGAAATCCAAACATAGCCAAACTACACAAAAGAATCCAGCTGCGATTCTCTTTCTCCTGGGGACAACAGAACAGGCAGGTCAGGAAGGCTGTAACTGCCCAGATCTTAGATCTTTACTCCTGAAGCACACCCCCAATCAGGGAATCCTTTTTATGTTCTTCCCTCCACATGATTACTGCTCAACATCTCTCCACAGCAGTTACAAAAAAAATAAAAATAAAAAGCTACACCCTGCATTCTTACACACAGCTTGTATGCATGTATGAAAGCCAGGCTTAGTGACTGTCTGTTCTGTGCATGCACACCTTAGCGAATGGTCGAGCTGCTTGCTGTTTTTGTGAGCAGCTCATTTGCATCACTCGCCTTTTCCACTTTGGTAATTTTTTCCCGAGGTGGAAATAGCAATTGGTGTTTTACGGGGACTTTGTGCATTGTCCCTTGAAGGAGCCAAGAATCTTCCATATGCCTCCCAAAGCTCAGGTGAACATAAGAATATAAGTGTTGCCATGCTGGGACAGTCCAAACGTCCATCAAGCCCAATATCCTGTTTCCAACAGTGGCCAATCCAGTTCACAAGTACCTGGCAAGATCCCAAAACAGTACAATAGATTTTATGCTGCTTAGCCTAAAAGAAAGCAGTGAATTTGACCAAGACCATCTTAATAATGGCTTATGGATTTTTCTTTTAGGAAGCTAGCTTAGCGGGGTTTTAAATAGGGTTGGCTAACTGCTTTTACCACATTCTGTGGCAATAAATTCCAGAGGTGAAGATGGTGGTATCCTTCCTACAGTCCAGGTTTAGATAGAAACCATTGCAAGTTCCAAGTATGATTCAGGACTAAAGAATGACACGGGAGCGGGTACACACGGTAATCCATGGTAAAACCACAGGAACACTAAAAATTTCCAGATTTTTTTACTGAGGGTGCAAACAGTGGTTATTTCCAAGTCCCGTGGTAAATCGAACACCTACCTTTTTATCTCTGTTTTACTGTCCACTCGGCTCTGCTAGTCAGCTGCTCCTCCCTGCTTGCAGTGTAGCATGCAGTCATACTAATGCCGTCCTTCCTGAACTCCAGCCGGAGTCCTCCCTGAGCATAGTCCTTTCCCCGTCCACCACGCATGATGTCACAATTTGCATTCGCGCAGGAGGACTCACTCATCAAGGAGTCGACTGTCTGAGGCAAAGCTAGCATGCGTGAGCCTAGTCCAGGAGCCAGAGGAACATTATAATCGATCTGCCTGTTCTGACACTGTTTCTGAAGAAGACCACAGTAAGGTCCCTGTCCCATACATCTCTTCTCCCCCTCCTCCCTCCACTGGTCCTGTTTAGTCTGCTTTCTTACAGCTTTAAGCTCTCCTCTCTCTCCCTCCCCCTCTCCATCCATAGTAGTGTAAATTGTAGTGAATGGATTTACTAATTCACATTGCTTATTAAGATTTAAGCACATCTAAAGATTCTTGCATATTTTTGTTGAAGTAACTGCTTTCAGAACATGATAAATGATATTTTGCTTAAAATAACTTTTCAGGAAAGATTAATTAGCAAGTGTATCGATTACCCCTTCTTAAATAATTAAATGTCTGTAAAGATAGTTACCTCCCCTTCCTGTTTGATGCAACTACAGACTGCAACAGAGCAGAGGCCACATTGCAGCAACTGTTATGTATTCAAGGTTTTGCAGCTCTGAGCCACGACATGAGGTCACCCAAAAAGGCTATACTTAATTTATAAGGAAACAGCTGCTGGTCCACTTTTGCAGTTTTTAAACATATTAAAAGTTTCCCCTCCTTAGCTATTCATCCTGTGTGAACCTAAGTAAATTAGGGAGTGTTTAACATCTTCTTTTCCTGTGCCTACATCAAAAGAAACAGATGGCATGTGGGAACTTGCTCCTTTTGTTTTGTGGAATGAAGTGGTATGGTATATTATAAAAATGCACTTGCCTTATTTTATTACTAGTATTTCACAGAGTAGCCGCAGCACCAAGTTCATACAAAGTTAATTATGTTTGTGAAAGGGGAGGAATGAGGGAAGATGGGAGGATGTATATTCTATTTTAGCTTTATAAATGACAGTTCAGAATATTGTTTGTTCATCTTTATACTGTAACTAGTAAAAAAAAAAAAAGGCCCATTTCTGACACAAATGAAACAGGCGCTAGCAAGGATGGGCTGGAAAGGCCTCTGACAGAAACTCCAGTAATTTGGAACACGAGGACAATGCAAGGCAGACTTTTATGGTCTCTGTCTCGCAAATGACAAGATGGATTTGGATAGGCTGGAGTGGGCTTTGAGGGCAACTCCAGTAGTTGGATCCTAAAGACAGGGCAGGTCAGACTTCTATGGTCTATGCCCCAGAAACACCAAAGAAAGACCATGATCAAATATATATATCACGTCTTTAGCTGCCGTCACTGTTACTATGTAACCAGAGTAATTAGCAGCTAATCAGCTACTCACCTAATTGAGCTACAGGGTTAAAAGCCAGCATATCAACAGTAAAGATGACAACGTTGGGGTGGGTTCATGTGGCGTAATCATATTCTTATTCTAGAGCTCTCTTACATTATTCAACAGAAATAAAATAAATGTTGCAGTGTTGAATGTGAGATCTAGCTTCATTCCTGGAGCAGCAGCAATCACAGACCCATATAGATTACTTCTTACGAACTCCAGAGGGAAGCTCTCTTTGTCACAATGAAAGTACTACAGCGAGTGTTAACAGTAAATTTGAGACGGAGATCATACTCCACATATCCTGGTTCAGGAGTGAGGTTCATTACTGTCATGGTATGCATAAAACTAACCCATTTGTAGAAATTGCACTGGGAAGGAGACCTGGCATAATTTAAGAGTGACAGTTACTGGCCAGTGCAAGACTATGACAAGCAGCCACCATCTGTGCTTCTCAGTTATGGGCCAATGATCAGAAGCAAATGCAGACGCTAGAGGCTGTTAGCGCCATACTAGCGCCTGCCCCATGCTCAGAGCCCCTGAGCGTGTGAAACAATGTGCTCGCAGGCTCTGAACGCAACTAGTATGCAAATGCATGCAAAACAGGGATCATAGCTCAAGTAGCATGCAAATGCATGATAAACTTATTCATCCCCACTGATCAGTGACCAGCGTGCCAAAGATTGTCTCTCCGGCTGCGGCAAAACCTATGCCAGCTCGGAGCTGGCGCTAGGGTTTGCAGACCATTGGGGAGGAATGGTGAGACCTGTCCAGCGTGCATTTGCATGCTAGCAGGCCCCCATTCCCCCCAACGCAACAGCCCCCGCAGGAACCACGACCCAACCCCCCCCCCTCCCCCAAGTGACAGGGGGCTGGAGGTCCAGCAGACCACCGTTCTTCCCGACTCCCCCAACACAGGTTCGGGGGGGGGGGGGGAAGGTTGGTGATTCAGGCAGTCTCCAGCCCCCTACCCCCAGCATCCTTCAGAGGTCCCTGGTGGCCCAGTGGGCCGCAGGTCAATCTCCCCCCACCTGGAGGTCTAGCGGCTCTTCCCCACCCACCATACCTTCAGTTGGAGAAGGGAGGTGGCCTCTCTCCTCTTCCATCAGCGCCGCCTGGAAAATGAAACTCCCTTATATGGTGTGAAGCCCTGCCCCGCGCATCCCAGGATGCACTGAGCATGGCTGGGCGCAGCAATTTTCCAGGCGGCACCAATGGAAGAGGACGCCACCTCCCTCCTCCAACAAGGTAGGGGGGGTGGGGGCTTCTAGACCACCAGGTGTGGGGGGGAGGATTGACCCGCAGCCCACTGGGCCACCAGGGACATCTGAGGGATGCTGGGGGGGGGGTAGGGGCTCTGGAGACCCCCCTGGATCTCCAGCACCCGTTTTGCTTGTTGGGGGGGGGGGGTAGTTGGGGTCTGGTGGTCCCATGGACCTCAAGCCCCTGTGTTTGACAGGTCTGGGCCTTTGACAGCCCAGACCTGTCAAACAAGTGTGGGAAGATTCATTCAGGCACAATTCCTCCTGTACTTCAACCCCATGATCAGAGAGAATTGCGTGCTTAAATTTGCATACAATTATCTCTGAGCCTAGGTCCGGTAAAGACCAGCGCTGCTCCTGAGCTATTTTTTAGAGCGCTCTTTGGAACAGCACGGGGCTTTTGATCATTTGCCCATTAGTGGAATAACTGAGATAAATGAGAGATGTATGTAAAATGGGGCCAGCCCCTGGGCACATGCTAATCAAAGTTCAGAACACATAGGCATCAGAGTTCTAGTGTGGCATCCCAAAGCACAGGCCCATTGGAGAAGCATTCAATTGCAGTTTATACTGGAAACTGGTTCCATGGAATCCATTTTTTTTTTGTTTCAAATTGAATAAGGTAATTCCAGGTTGCACTAAAGCTCGTATTGCATTAGTGTGTTTCTGTGTCAGTCCTGCCAGGTTGGTTCTTGCAGCTTTCTGGAAGGATCCTGGAGTTTCCTCTATGCATAAGAGGCTGCAAAAAATTGAGATACCATATTGTTTCTAATAGCCCACCCCTCTGTTTCAGCAGCAAAACACCTTGTAAATTTCATTTTAAAAGCCAAATGTAGATTCCTCCAATAGCAGCCCAGCCCCTGGAATTTGTTGTAACTGACATTGCTCTCCTCCACCTCCACCTCCACCTCCCCCCCCCCCCCAGATCCCTCTGCTTACCTTTTCTTGTGGTTCTGGGTCAGTGCGGGCCTTAAGCATGCACAAGTGCTCAAGGCTCTATACCGAACAGGCACCACAACTGTGAGGAAAGATAAGAAGAGCTATCCAGTCATCGTGAGTGTTTGCGTGTGTGTGTGGGGGGGGGGGGGGGGGGGTGAAGAGTGGAGGAGAGCAATGCTGGTTACCACAAGGGAGCAGGGTGCTGGACAGAAATGGTGCCTCCATTAATAGCCTACCCTAGACTTAATAAAACCCATTAATAGCCCAGGCGATTTTTAGAGAGAATTTAGGTATATTTTCACCAGAAATAAACTTTGACCACTTGCAGTCTATTGCTGGAGTTACAGCGTTCCTATATTTTGAAGGCTTGAGAGGTACCTCTTCTCTCCCTTCAAGGGTTTTGCTTGTCCCCCCTTTTTCTTTTCTTTCCTTCTGTTTATGAAAGCTTTAAAAGAGAGGTTTTCCTCGGCTTTGAAATTTATGGGCCAACTTTTAAATATTTGTATGATGGTGGTTTAGAATACTACATAATGTTTGTTTTATGCTCTTAAGTTGTGTCCTTATATCTCTTTTAAAATAAAATATCTATATTTCTAAAGTTGTACTTTTTGCAGCTGTAGTAACATCTTTAAAAACTCCCAGTTTCTTCTCGAGCCAGACAAGAATAAAACCAGGGTAACCAAGAACTTTGCACTATCATCAGCACAACATATTGGAACTAAAATGTACAAGGCATCTTTTTGTAACAGTAATAAAAATAATAAATCTTTACAACATTAGATTTCCGCTGCAGACTCCCAGCCATATTAAAAATTTTTTCTCGGCAGCGTTGTTAGCTTGCCCGGTTTTTCCCCACAGTTGGATGTTGCGGGGCTCTCTCTCCCTGATGACGCCCCAGTTGGCGAAATGGGACCATTGGGGAGGCCCTTAAGTTTGCAACAATAAAGATAAGTAGCTGTGGTTATGTTTTTTGGATATATAGCATTTATTTATATGTTTAAGCGCACAAGTTAAACATTCAGGGAGGAGGCTGGTACCAGTGATTACATGGTAGTGACTGTAATGTGGTGATCTTACTGATCAAAAAGTGTCACTGGTCTGAGGTCTTCTTTCCCTCTATCATTGATAAGTTTATCTCACAATTCATCATTTTTACCCGCTATGTTTGCTGGCTGTTATTTTACATAATTTAGCGCAGTTACTCCCAGAGTTTTTTTGTTACATTTGTATCCCACATTTTCCCACCCATTTGCAGGCTCAATGTGGTATTTAAGCATCTTCCAAAAGAATTATAAACGTTTCCTATTTAAAAAAAAAAATACATATAAGAACTGAAACACAATCGTTTAAATAAAAATGTTTATTTAAAAGATTACAATTTGCAGTTTTAAAATGTAGTTTTAGAAATTTAATGGTACAGAAATATCAATAGCTGCTTCTCCAGTCACAGAGAAAATGATCCAGATGTCAGCTAATTAGGGTTCCTTATTCTTGTACAAAAATACAGAAGATTTAATTCAATTAGCAATTACCAGATAAACCATAGTACTATTTAAAAAACAAAACAAAACACAGAAGCCCTGCCATTTAGTATGTAAAAAAAAATACTGCTTCAGATGTGCACAGGCTGCTTGGGCAAGTTTTCACTAGATTCCACCCCACACCTATAAGCCACCTGCATTCAAACTGAACCAGTCATCAGAACAGACTTGACTGTTTCACAATGGCTAGTATCTACCTCTGGTTTATTAACATATTTCTAATCATTCTGGTTTAATAATGTCATGACAGTAGCAGTATGAGAGCTGACCACTATAAAAAAAACATATGTCTATTGGTGTGCATACATACACACAGCAGCAGTAATACAGTTGCCCAAAATACCACTGGAACACCTTAAAATAGTACAAACACTGTCTCAGATTCCAAGCAACTTCACTGACTGGAAACAATAGACAAGAATTGCTTAGAAATAACCTGGTTGGGCCAGCCCAGTGGCTCAGGTGAAAAGTGCTGTGTGCTGTAATATGGAAGGTCCCCAGTTCAAGTCCCAAGCACAAATCTTTCACCTCCCAAGTCAGAGGGGGATGACAATTCTGTGGAGGTAGCATTCACAGCCCCAAGGCAGGGGAACTTTTGGTACTGGCTCAAGGGTGACACCTAGTGTCTGGATTCAGGGCCCTTGATTACAGGGTTCTTTCTGGAAGGAGCCATGGTGTGTAGCCTCCAACCCAAGGCCAGCACTGCAATACTGAACTACCTCTAGGTAGTTGCAAATGAAGGTTCATAGTACCAGATTCCAGCCCAGGTTTGAAATGAAACAGAGGTACAAACGAGTTAAGAGGGAAAAACAGGTTTTCATGACCATAGTAGTTTGGAATGTTGAATACTTCTTAATACCTTATAAATGCTAACACACACACCCACAAATTCCTACAATTAGATCAATCCTGTCCAGACAGAGCACTGCCTAATCAGTCAACTAGAAGCCTTGTGGTATAATCAAATTATAGAATAAATCTGATATCTAGCCCTTTCCATGTTCCATATGACAGACCTGCCATGCCTTGCCTACTATATACTGCTTTTCAGCATCATCTTCTTCAAATATAGCATTTAAGAGAAACAAAAACCTTTAACTCACCACAGGTTGCAAAATATATGGGAGTTAAAAAAGATCTTTTCACAAAATTATCAGGTGCCCCCCTCCCCCCACACTGAAAGTCTGAGCTGTGTGCACAGTGTTGATGCTGAGGCTTTTCAACCCTCAAAGCTTCTGAAATACTAGAAACCCTTAACAGAGAAAGACTTTGCCATTTTTGTCAACCAGTGCATATTTTGCTCCAAAAACCAAGCAATACTATAAATTGGCCACAGTAACAGGTTGAAAGCAGATCCTGAAAGCGGATTTAAACAAACAAATCTCAGGTGTACTGCAGGTGGGCCTCTAAACAAAATGTTTTTCACTGAGTCACACACACACTACCAGCCTGAATGCATTCCGACTCGGCATAATGAGGCCAGTTGTGATTACAAAGTAAAAATCTATGCAAAGACCAGCATCGGTTTTAAATGCACCTCTGTCTATGGAGGGAAGAGGGTGGGATTACTTCTGATCAAAGGACATTTTCAGCTGTGACAGTGATACTAATTACATACTAGGGAATGTAAACTGTATTCAGCTGTACAGCACAAAGCCAATTATTCTCCAGGTCTGGGGACTAGAATGCACCTTCCCCATGTTTTACAATCCACACGATGTAATACCCCATATTTAAAATGATTTCCCTGAGCACAATTCCATCTTACAAACTGAGAACAGGGAAAAAAAAAACATTCAGCCTGATCACCTGACAAATCCGCAACAGTGATGGCTGAATCAGACTAAAATGGTAGCAAGCAGCCCAGCAGAGAAATGAAATCAGCCCAGAGTACTATAAAACATACATACTGAAGAGAACGAAGTTTGTAAAAGTATCTAAAACAGGAAAGAATCTAGCCTTCAGCTGCAATAAATTCTAAGCCCTGAAATGCATGTTTCACTGTTTTGTTTTCACTAGAATGTGTTTCACGTGTTAAATACTGGTCTTTAAAGACTAATGAACATCTTCCTCCTGTAAAAACCTGCCCTAGGACCATGCTAAAGGTGTCCCACATGCTACCCCAACACAAGAATCACTAAATGATAGTGAAGTCTGACAAAAATTCACACAAGAAAAATCATGAAGCTGAGCAGAAATCTGTTCTATTAATGCTGTGAACTCCACAAAAGGGCAGCAGTGCAGTAGCCCCCAGAAGTAGCACAGAAACTCTGTCCTGGAATCTGCTAATACCATCAGTGGCTTGAGGTGACTCCGCGATGACGACCATTTCTATGCCAGAATACTAAGGTAGGCTGCATACACTTTCCGTACTGCTGTAATACAACGTGCAACGTATTGCTATGTTTCCTAGACTGACAAGTAAATCTGTAGTGGACTGTGGTAACAACAAAGACAAAACAGGGTCTCCATCACAGAAGGTTTCTTGCCTCTAAAGTGCTTTTTCTCTATTTTTAGAGCCTGTCACTCTGCCAGTTCAGTCCCGCTCTTAAGGCAGGGCTGCTCAGCTACTTTCCTGCATGTGTTTACCTCTTCTCCATCCTGTGGGGCACCCCATACGCCACACAGAAAGCACCTGTACAGACTGAAAAAATTTGAGGTTTGTAAGGAGTGGCTACATTTGAATTGGCTTATTTTAAAATGTGCTTTACCATTAAAATACTAGGAGCACAGAACTGGACTACTGGAGCGACCTACCAGTTACAGCAAAGGCCGAGAACTAGGAGTTAAAACCTCATGTCTCTCACTGGTCTCATGTCTCCCACTGGCAACTTATGACTTTGGTCAAGTCTTATCTCCCACTGCCTCGAGCACCCATTTGGATTGTATGCCATTTGAAACGGGTCTTACTGTACTTCAATACTGCTCGTCATTGTACAGCCCTATGTACATCCAGTATACAGCTTATGCTTTAGAATCACTATAAAAATAGTTGGGCATAGGTGACTGCAGTAAGCTTTGCTCCCTTTGCACTAAAATGTAGATGGGTTCAAGCTTTTCACTTAAATACTGAATTTCTGGTCACTTTAGAATACAGACAGTATATCACTAACAATGTGTAATTTTATGCATAAGTTGTGCAAATTTGGGTCTTGTTCTGTAAACAAGGTAGGTCCAGACCCCTCCTCTGTTTCTCCCACTTAACCTACTTAAGTGTTTGTGTAAAACTGGACAGAAAGAATGTATACTTTGCAGAGGGAAAGCAGTATAGAACTCATGAAAGGAGTGGGTGCTGCCGGTTTATACCGGCTATTTCAGTGGGATCTCTTGTCACGAGATATCCTTCAGTTTCTGTAGTTGCTATTTATTGCTCAAGTCTTTAACAGGACTGGGGTGTAGTGATAAGGCAGCAGTTCAGTGAACTAGGTTAGGCAGCAGAATTTTGACAGCTTGCACAGCTGCTCACTTCCTGTCTGTAAGTCTGCAGATCCACAGAACACTGGTACAGTCCGTAGGTAGTCAGCAGCAAGTTTCTGGTCTTGGACTGGACTTCCTCCCATTTAGATGAGCTACCAGGATCTGTACAATACAAACAGAGCGTAACACTTAAAAGATGCTGAAACAGCCAGACAAATGTTCTGAAAACATTAAATAATAATAATCTTTATCAGGATGTTTATATACTGTCTCATCCTTCAGCTCTGAATGGTTTACAACAAAAGTCGGAGCTCCCCCCACCCACCCACAAACGTTACAAAATAAGAACATTAAATTATAACAAAAATCATACTAAGAAAGATATTGTGTATAGCCTTACCTTTACAAGTTTACAAAAATACAAATAATGTGTCTCACATCTAACAGCTGGAGGTAAGGGAATTCCATACACTGGGAGTAGCAACCTTAAAATTTACTATGTATGTATGTTATGCAAAGGAGGCTGTTAAGAGAAGAAGCAGCTGAATGAACTGCCAACCAACTTATTCATATGAATTGTATGAGCAGATAAACAGATTACGGTGGTCAAATTTATAATGTACACAATCTGGAGTGACTGGGCCCATCACCTTATTTATGTGCTACTAAACAGTGGTCCGGCAACATTTTATTAAATGAAACCGTAACAACTGCAATCGTAAGTTCAAATACACAGTCATTCCAAATTAAAGCAATGCACAAGTACAGTAGTCATGAGTCCAGGGCTTTTCAAACCTACCTAAGCTGGTCAGGTTTTCAGGATATCCACACCGACAACACACCTATATATTCACTGTGGATATCCTGAAAAGCTGACTAGCTGTGGAGGCACAAGAAAAGGTTGGGAAAGCCTGGCATATGGGATGCTATGAACAATGATGCAAGTTTCTATAGTTTATAATGTCAAGATCCAATAGTCACACTGGCGTCTTACTTACTGAGCAGCAAATGTACAATTGCGGTCGATTTTCCAGTAGTTAGAGACCAAATATAAAGATGTTCTACTGAATGCACATCTTCAATTTTCATTATGTCTTCTTTTATACGATCCACATTCAAATGCAATGGAACACCTGAGGAAAATAAAACCACACTTAATTTCACTGATCACAGGGATATCGGATGAATCACTTTAGAAGACCACGTTAGAGCAAAACAGATAGATGTTTTACCTTTTATTCTGATAATGAGCACATTAAAATACATTATTAAAAAAAAAAAAACACACACAAAAAACCCCCAAAACCTGTGCCTGCTGTTTGTGATAAAATTACATTCAGTAATTACATTATACTGTTTTCTTATTGACTGCAATAACCCAGAGGGTTCAGAGCGTTTCACAAAAACAGGCAAAACCTGCAAGTTAACAAATACCAGTTTAGAAGATACAATTCCTTATATCAATGTTACTAAAAAAAAAATCTATATTAAAAATTTCTTAAACTACTACAACGGAATTTATGCAGGATACAAAGAACAAATTATAAAGAAAGTTCAGACCGCTCAAAACACGGCAGCCAGGCTTATATTTGGAAAAACGCGATTCGAAAGCGACAAACCCCTCCGTGAGAAACTGCACTGGCTCCCAATCAAAGAACGTATTGCTTTCAAAATCTGCACCCTGGTTCATAAAATTATCTACGGCGAAGCCCCGGGATACATGACAGACCTCATAGACCTACCAACCAGAAACACAACAGGATCAACACGAACATACCTAAATCTCCACTACCCAAGCTGCAAAGGCCTCAAATACAAATCAACCTATGCATCCAGTTTTTCCTAAAGCACACAACTATGGAACGCATTACCAAAAGCCGTGAAAACAACTTATGATCACCTAAACTTCCGGAAATCATTAAAAACTAACCTGTTCAAAAAGGCATACCCTACCGACCCAACTTAAATGTCTGTACCCTGCAACACAACGAAATCAAAGCTCGTAATGGACATATAATAACTCTTCCTCTCTACGATTCCCTAATGTGTCTGTACACACGAACCTTATTCTACCACAACATTACTGTATTTGTTCATACCGGAATTGGTGAACGCATTTACGGTACTATGTAAGCCACATTGCGCCTGCAAATAGGTGGGAAAATGTGGGATATAAATGTAACAAATAAAATTATGGTAGATAACCAAGCAACATAACTAACTAGAGGCATTCATCTGGAAACTGGTGACCAAAAATGTTTGTATTGCATTACCACATTTCAGCCACAAACATGCACTCATCTCTACTAGCAAACTTGCTACATCACATTTTAGTTCCAGTGGTGGGATAGTTGCTGTATTAGAAAACCCGTGCACAGCTTACCTTCAAGTATTATGAATATGGTGTCTCGCATGATTCTCAGGGTTGTAAAAATCACCAGTAATGAGAATACATATGTACAGATGGGATCAGCAATTTTATACTCTGGCTAAAAGGCAAAAGAAAATTTATACTTACACAGAGTCCACTTTAATACTTTATATTTGAAGAATAGTTTAAACCATTATTCTCAATTTTAAGGGTGGGGGGGGGGGGGGGGGGCTAATCACCTCTGCCCAGATCACTGCAGAAGTCTGCACAGTTCAATCTGATTGAAAGATTTTGACTTTTCACAGCAAACTATACAGGGGCAAGAGGTTATAAATGAAATTCTAGCACAGTTTGAGCTAATCAGATACCATATACAGGAAGCATCACCTCCCATCCCCCCCAATACTTCAGAGAAACAGCAGCACCAGAGGAGAAAAATAAATGTAAAAGCCTTTCTAAAAAAGGTAAAACAGTTAAAAAATACATTAATTTTAATGTATTTATCAGATTAGGGTTTAATTTCATTCTCTGTATGTTGTATCAACATAGGGCACTTTTTTAGGGTGGGGAGGCATTTTTTGCCATTAAGTAACAATGTAAAATCATGAGTACTGAATTTATACTATCATAATACTAGCATGGACATACTGAAACTCGGCATCAGAACTGTTCATTAATCTTAGCACTAGCCAACTCACAATAGCCCCTTCTTTGTCACCATCACTCATTGATATGCTCTCAAATCCCACACTCTTGTCCCCAGCCCTCGCTCGCATCTTCTTGAGCTGAGTATTGGGGCTCTATCAGGTACCTCCACTATTCCTCCCGATCTTTAGTGTACCTGCAATGTTGGGCACAAGCTGCCCCAATCCTCCTGCACTTCCTTCATCCAGCAGTAGGTGGTGAGTGACAGCAGGTGTGTAGAGTGTGCAGTGAGGGAGGGGCAATATGTACAGTGTGACAGGTGATGAGAGATATAGAGACTGTGGTGGTGGTGGTTGAGGCAATGATCTGGGTAGAGGCGAGGGGAACAGAAAAGGGGGAGTGTGAGTTTTCCCGACATGCAGGGTAGTGTGTTGCATGTGTGATGGTATGGAAAAAAGAGGGGATTTAGATAATATAACATATGCCAGGGGTGTAGCCAGACTTCGCGGTGGGAGGGGGCCAGAGCCCAAGGTGTGGGGGGGGGGGGACGGGACATTTTGGTCTGCTGCAGCAAATACCCAATCCCCGCACAGATGAAGTGTTGTCAAGTGCTGGTCTCCGGTGCTGCTGCGTTGCCTGCCCTGCTCTGTCTTCCCCTCACGTCCTGCACGCTCAGTTTCACTAAAAGGAGCGTGCTGGACACGAGGGAAGACAGAGAAAGTGCCAGAGACAGGCGCTGGGCAACACTTCAGCTGGCGGGGGTTGGGGACACTGCCAGCAAAACCAGGGGCCCAGAGGAAATGGGGGGGGGGGGGGGGAGGCCAGGCCCTCATGGTCCCACATAGCTACACCATTGACATATACAGCTCTTGTCTTTCATCTGTGGAGACCCTGGTACTAGTTTATCCAGACTGCTCCTTGGCTCCTGGTACTCTCTCCTTATGTGCAATGTGATGAGGATGAGGAGCGGGGTATGGGATAGGCAAAGGGTGTGTGTAAAGGTATGTGTTGGTGAGACAAGATTGGGGGGGGGGGGGGGGGGGATGAAAGGGTGAAAAGAAGCAATAGATTTACCGTATGGTGTAGGGTTCAGTCAGCTTGGGTAGAGTGGCAATGCGGAGGAATGAGAGACAAACAGGAGCAGGGTATTTTGGCACTGGTGGGGACTTACTGCAAAGAAGCTGTTTACATGACAGCCTATGATCGTTGGCTATTTAAAACCCATGGTCCCGGTCAGCCTTTGTCTGCAGGGGTTGGGAACCTCCACTATCACAATCTGACAGGATCAACGAGATCTGTTGTAGGGTGAGTGCAGTGGGGTATGCCTGTGTGGACAGACAGTTTAGAGAAACATTCAGCTGAAATCTTCAAGTAAAATGTGAAACCCCCCCCCCCCAATCCATTCTCCCTGTGCTGTCCAGCTCAAGACACACTTCCTTCCCTCCCTCAAGGAAAAAAAGAGAGTCTAGCATTATTCAATCGAAGCATCACCTCTACTGGACAAAAGAGTACAGGCATTGATGTCAAAATGCATGTTCTTCAAAGAGAAAAAAAGTGAAAAGAAGAGTTGGGGGGGTGGGGGGGGGGGGACTCCACTGTGTCACAAGTGATGACCTACGCACTACATCATTATCAGAAAGTTATATGGACTTGGGAAGGGCCCTGCCTGGGCTGGAAATCCAGAAATCAGGTAGACCAGTTCAAAAATAAAGTCTGCTATAAAGGTAAGTTTCAAATATTCATTTGAACCTTCCATCAGATATGACTGGACGTCAACAAGCACACTACATATAAAAGGGACATCCTACCTTAAAACGAATAATATAAGCAGCTACAAGGACACCAACACTCTGTACCAGGTCTCCCAGAGCATGAACAAATGCTGCTC
The DNA here is from genome assembly GCF_901765095.1 of Microcaecilia unicolor. NCBI lineage: Eukaryota > Metazoa > Chordata > Amphibia > Gymnophiona > Siphonopidae > Microcaecilia > Microcaecilia unicolor. The sequence continues at coordinate 721,659,825 of NC_044031.1, forward strand.
TCACTGCCAGACTGTCTTGCCGGGGATTCTGACCCACACCTGTGTCAGAAGTGTTTGTTGGAGGATGGTGAGAATGAGGGTGGCCTGACTGTTTCAACAAAAATCCCATTCTGCAAAACAAACAGAAGGAAAAAAAAAGTGTTAGACCAGCATCTGAACAGAAGAGATTGTGCCCCAAGAATTAGGGGGTCTAGCTGCAATAGCATTTTTAGCTCACCTAGAAAATCAGCTGGTAGTAAACAGCGAGATGTCCATTATATTCCTATGGGTGTCTCGGCGTTTACAGCCAGTTGATTTCTACTGCGAGCTAAACACATTACCACGGCTTAGTAAAAGACTCCCTTGGTACGAAGGAACAAATTTTATGACACGGGCCATGTTTCTGCAATATATCTGTGTCATGAGTGTTCCAACACAAGTCAATTGTTTTACCAAACTGGTTAAAAGTAGAATGGTCCAGCATATATACTGGTTACGTCATTGCATCCAGAGAAATTTTAGGGCAGGATCTTGGATTCATCTCCTGCTACAAAAAGAAGCAGGATGTACCAAAGCACTTCCTAGTCAGGGCGGGAAGTTACCACACCCCGAGACAGAACCGCTGCTCGAAAGGAAGCATCTGATTTAGCAGCCACATCTACCCGATAATGCTTCGAAAAAATATGCAGAGAAGCCCAAGCAGCCACTCTACAAATGTAATCCAGGGAAAAAACACTCCCACGAAGTCATGGAATGTGCTTTCAATGACTCTGGAAGGGTGCGGCCCTCCACAATATACACAGAAACAATTGCCTCTTTAATCCACCGGGAAATCATTGTCTTAGACACCGTGTCTCCCTGCTGAGGGCCAGCAACAAAAGAGATGATCTGAATGCCGGAAATCATTCAACATCTGCAAATAACGAAGGAGAACCCTCCGAGCATCCAAAAGCCAAAGAGCTGCGAACTCGGCTCGGTAATCCTCCTTCTGAAAGGACAAAAAGAAGAGAGGCTGATCGAGATGAAACACTGAAACCACCTTTGGCAAAAAGGAAGGAACTGTACGCAAAGTCACGCCCGACTCAGAGAACTGCAGGAAAGGATCCCAGCACGATAACGCCTGAATTTCAGACACCCTGCGAACAGAAAAGATGGCTACCAAAAACACCACTTTAAGGGTAGGGTCCTTGTCAGAAGCCATCCGCAGAGGCTCATAAGGAGCCCTCTACAAGGCACTGAGAACAAGATTGAGGTTACAGGGCGGATAAGGCCACCAAAGCAGTGGACGAAGGTGGAAAACTCGCCTCAAGAACTGCACATCAGGGTGTGACGCCAAAGAACAGCCCAACACCCTTTCTCAGTAGCAAGCCAAAGCAACCTGTCAAGAATCATACCACATCAGGGTGCAAAGCCAGAGAAGAGCCCGACACCCTTCCTCGGTAGCAAGCCAAAGCAACCACCTGCACTCAAAGCGAATTATAAGCAAGACCCTTCTGTAGCCCTTCCTGCAAAAAGGCCAACAGCTGAGACATGGAAGCCTGGAATGGCAACCAAGCATGGGCTGCACACCACGTCTCAAAGGTCCTCAACATCCGAGAACATGCAGTCAAGGTGGCCCTCTTATAGGCTAGCAGCAAGGTAGCTATCACCACATCCGAAAAGCCCTTCTTCCTCAAACTTGACTACTCAAGAGCCAGGCCGTAAGACCAAAGCAGAAGGGAACCTCCATCTGCACCGAACCCTGGTGAAGGAGACTAGGACTGACCGGGAGGCGAAACGGAGGTGCCACCAGCAGCCGCACCAGGTTTGCATACCATGGATGCCACGGCCAATCTGTAGCAACCAGAATAACCTGGCCCCTGTGGCATGCAATCCTAAAACCGCCTCCGGCCAACGTTGCAGCAGAGCCCTCCTCTCTACAATGACTGAAGAACACGGGAACTTTGGAGTTCAAATGGGACGCCATGAGATCCACCTCCGGAGTGCCTCACCTGAGACAAATCTGGTGAAACACCGCTGAAACAAGCTCCCATTTGACTGAGTCCAGGAGATGACGACCGAGAAAGTCTGCTAGAATGTCGCAACAACCTGCGATGTGAGCCGCTGACAGACCGAGGACATTAAGCTCTGCCCACTCCATGAGTCATCCCACCTTGTCTGCCAGGGCCCGACGGTTGATGTACACTACTGCCATCGTGATGTTCGACAGAACCCGGACTGCCTTGTCTCTCAATGATTCCTGTAAAGCATTCAGCACCACCTGGAGCTCTAGCCAGTTGATCGGCCATGCCGCTTCCACTGCCCCTGAGCATGAAGGTGGAGATAATGGGTTCCCCAGCCTGACAGGCTGGCATCTGTGACCACCATCAGCCATTGCGGGGGCACCAAGGGCATCCCCCTTTCCGCAAGGCAGAGCCATGAAGCCACCAACTCATGCTCTGTCGAACCTTGGGAAGCCATGGAAGACACTGCAGATACTCCTGGGATACCAGAGACCACTGGCACAAAAGTGAGAGCTGCAGTGGTCGCATGGGATTGGTAGCATGGAATGTTGCTACTATTTGGGTTTCTGCCAGTTACTTGTGACATGGATTGGCCACTGCTAGAAACAGGATACTGGACTAGATGGACCATTAGTCTGACCCAGTATAGCTATTCTTATCTAACAAACGTTTAATTATTTCTGAAAATAAGAACATAAAAATTAAAACACCTTAGCAGAGAAGGCAGCTCTCCCAAGTGTGAAAATCCTTGTGGCTGTATTTTTCTATAACAATTCCATTGTAGGAAAAAGAAAAAACAAAGCGATGCCACTTAACTATAGAACATTTTCTTTCAAGTACGCCCAGCGTCACTATTCAGAACCCACTTCAAGAGACCAAAGCAATGGTCTGAGCAAGGCATTAAAAAATAGAAAAAAAAAAACAAACCAGGGTAGGGAAACCAAGGATGTGTCCCGTTCCTTGATTTACAAGAATCCAGGATGTTGTACGTTTTTTGTTGGGGGGGGAGGGGGGAGAGTGGGAAATAAATTATGAAACATGAGTTATAGAAAAATCAAACATACCCCAGCAATTCTTCACTGAAGATAACCCAGATCAGATTTCAGTTTCAGCAGAAGGCATTGTCGATTTAAAAAATTAAGAGATTAGGGGGAAAAAAAACAAAATTAAATCTTACACGATGTTTACTGCAACACCAAGAGCAGCTGTGATGAGCATAATGTCACCATTAATTTCATAGTCCTTGAAGATGGTGCGTTGAACAGCTTCGTATAACAAGAATGCAGTGAGGATATACACCAGCAGTACGCTAGCAACGGCTGATAAAACCTCTGTGAAGGGGAATACAAACATTAATAAGAATCAGTTTAAAAAAGGGATGTCTCCATTTACAGATTTCATTTTTTGTTGAGATGTTGTTCAATCAGTATAATTTTAATTTATCATAATATAAAAGCACACTTCATCCTGAAGCATGTACCAAAGTTGCCCCTTCTCCATGGAATGAAGAAAAAAAAAATGCATTTTATCAAAAGACAGCCGGGGCAGGAGCTCAGAGCCAAGCCTTTCAACTAGACTGGAAGTCCTGAGAAAAGTTGCTAATCTCAGCTGTTTCCTATAGCTGCAGGGCTACAATGTCTTAACACCACTCTTGAATGATCTGTGTACTACTACTACTACTTATCACTTCTATAGTGGACAAAACCAGGACTGCTGGTATCTGCTAACACTGAGGGAGTCAGAACATGGTCAACAGTTTTCTCCCTATCTGAACCCTGCCCTCTTCCCTTCCCTCTCAAACCCCCTCTATTAGCGGAGATTGGGTGGCAGAGCCAGTGGTGGGAAGCGGGTCTAGTGGTTGGGAGACGGGGCTAGTGCTGGGCAGACTTCTACAGTCTATGCCCTGAAAATGGCAGATACAAATCAAAGTCAGGTATACACAAAGCAGCACATCATCTTGTTGGGCAGACTGGATGGACCATACAGGTCTTTCTCTGCCATCATCTACTATGTTACTATGTTATTTGGGAGACAGGGTGACTCCTGAAGCTCTGCATTATACTGTGTTACTGAAATTATACACTCTCATTAACAACTCTATCAGTTATACTATGGATCAGAGGCATAGCTAGACCTCAATTTGGGAGGGGGCATGAGCCTATTATGGGGGAGCACATTTTGCCCTGCCTTCCTGCCGCAACCCCACATACCTGGGCTGGCAGGAGTCCCCAAGCCCCGCCAGCAGAAGCTCTCCTGTGGCAATATTCACTGCCGCGCTGCTTGCCCTGTTTTCCCGCCCTGATACGCATGCTCATTTTTAGTGAAATTGAGCACGTGCGAAGCTCGCACATGCTCCATATCACTAAAAATGAGCATGCGCATGGGGGAGGGGGAAAGCAGGGCAGGCAGCACGGCGGCAAATATTGCTGCAGGAAGCTTTCTGCTGGCGGGGTTTGGCAACCCCCGTCAGCCAAACCAGCAGACCTTGGAGGACCCCAGGCCCCCTGTGGCTACACCACTACTATGGATTCTACTATTAAGACTCTATTAATTTCGCCCTTATGAGTTGCAATAATTTATAAATGTGGGCTACCGTTAGCATGACTAGTGGTATAACCACCAGCCTGATTTTAGCACAGGGTTCCATTTTATACAATGAGATCCTATGTTAAAATAACCCATCTTTAACAGTAGCCTATGTTTATAACATTAAGGGGGGCCAAGTTATCTGGTAAGCCAAGTCACAATCACGCTGCGGAGGAACAAGAAAATAGCACCAAGAAATGAGGCAGTTTATTTACTAATAAAATTTGAATAAAACACATTTATCCATTGAACTTTCTCATTTTTTAATGGTATTTTCTTGTTTCCACTGCTGGTTATATAGTTCATGCCTCTGTTACAATCATTTCCAGTTTATCCACATATCTCTGGAGTTCCTGATGAAGTCAATACAAAACTCTGCAGAGTCGAACTTGCAGAAGTTTGGTGTGGACTCTTTGGTTATTGAATATTATTTGGAATGGTTAAGCGTGGATTATTAAGATTATAAAGGATTTTCAGCAGCGCATGGGAATGATTAAAGGATTGTGACTTTTCCAGCGTCTGCTATTTGTCTGAAAGATATATCGGAGGGAGTGTTGAATGCTGTTACAAGAGGGGATCTTGGATTGAAGGACGAGGTACACAGCGTTCCACCTTTACATAAGCTAAGTGCCTTAGGGAATTTTCCTCCTTTCCCGCTTTAGAGTGACACTTTCAGGCATTTTAATTGCCGAGGGGATTGGAGATTTTACATATAAGAAAGTACTTCCATAGTACCATTAAGGGGTGCTAGTGTGAGTTTTATGTCGAGGGGGCCAATGAGAGACTAGGCATTACTATTAAGTGTGAAGATGAGTTCAATTTTAGAGCACTGGGTGTTTGCTCATTTGAGAAAAATTAAAAAGTTGTGGAGTAGATCAATGATTGAGAAGCTTATTCACACTTAGAGGTATAAATCACTTTGGTGTTTCCTTGCTTGGGTGAGTTTTTACTCTGAGACTACTCCCTATACACATTATTAATTAAGTCTTTGATTATTGAAATAGTTAAGGCTGTTCTCTCATTGGTTCCTCCTCTGTTCTAGAACCCTGGTTCTCTAATCATATTCTGTTACAATTAAGGCAACTCTTGTTTGGAAGGTGAAGGAAAGGGAGGGAATGGGGCTTGATATACCGTTTTTCTGTGTTTTTTGCAACTACATTCAAAGTGGTTTACATAGTATATACAGGTACTTATTTGTATCTAGGGCAATGGAGGGTTAAGTGACTTGCCTACAGCCACAAGGAGCTGCAGTGGGAATCGAACCCAATTCCCCAGGATCAAAACTGCTGCACTAACCATTAGGCTACTCCACTCCAGGAAGGAAAAACAAACTGGACAAACCACAAATTTTCAGCTTCCACTGAAAACACACAGTCAGTTTCAGCTGATGAAACTGGGCAAGAGAAGTTCACCATAACTAAAACAGAAACTTGGTCAGCTTCTAGTCGAGTTACATTGGTTACCTATACCACAGATTCCCAAACCTGGTTTTTCACAATGAATATCCATGAGAGAGATTTGCATGCACTGCCTCCATTGCATGCAGGTCTCTCTCATGAATATTCATTGTGGATATCCTGAAAACTTGAATGGCTGGGGTGCCTCCAGGACCAGGTTTGGGAATCACTGACCTATAGTATTGAAGAATCAAGATTAACAAGTGTTGACCATCATCCAGTTGGTCCTTTCTGCGGATGTTCCTCTTTACTCAAAACTTGGTTGTTAATAGTATTGCATATTTTGCCTAAACTCACACCGTCATTTTCAGTTGCATGATCTGCTGAACGGAAAAACTCCCAGCAGTGTTAAGAATGATAAATGAAGCTAAACTGTTAAAGCCTTTTTTTTCCCCCTAGCAAGCACTTTCATTCTAATTCATTTGAAATCTGCAAATCGTGTGGGTTTTGATAGTGTGCTCAGAAAGGATGGGTCAAATTTTGGTGATTTGCTGGAGGGAGGGAGGGAGGGAGGGATGGGGGAGAGAGAGAAGTCAAAGATGACCCCAAGGTTACAAGCTGATGAGACAGGGAGGGTGAGAGCATTACAGATAGAGAATGGAGGAAGAGGAGAGGTGGGTTTAGGGGGAAAGATAAGATGCTCAGTCGTGGCCATGTTTAGTTTCAGATGGTGGCGAGACATCCAAGCAGCAATGTCAGACAGCCAGGTTGATACTTGGGCCTGGATTCCTGCTGAAATTTCTGGTGTGGAGAGGTAGATCTGGGAGTCATCAGCATAAAAGTGATACTGAAAACCATGGGATGAGATCAGATCACCAAGGGAAGAAATATAGATGGGGAAGAAGTCCCAAGCCACCGCCCTGAGATACACCAACTGATAGTGGGACAGAAGTGGAGGAGGATCCATCAGAGCATGCACTAAAAGTGCGATGGGGGAAAGAAGAAGAAAACCGAGAAAGAAGAGTCCTGAAATCCAAGTGAGGAAAGCGTATCAAGCAGTAGGTGATGATCAATACTGTCAAAAGCAGCAGACAGATTGAGAAGGATGAGGATAGAATAGAGACCTTTGGATCTGGCCAAGAACTACTACTACTACTTATCATTTTTATAGCACTACTAGACCTAAGCAGCGCTGTACACTTGAACATGTAGAGAGACAGTCCCTGCTCGACAGAGCTTACAATCTAATTAGGACAGACAAACGGGCCAAACAAGAGATAATGGAATATTAAAGTGAAAATGAGCCACCCAAGGGCTAATTTTCAAAGCAGTCTATAGGTTAAGTCTCTCTATGGCCTAACCACATTGAAAAGCAATCATTGACCTCTAACAAACCAACAAGAACAGGTCATTGGAGACTTTAGCAATTATGGCCATTTTAGTTGAACGTAAAAGGTGAAAGCCAAATTGAAGTGGATCAAGAATAGCTTGAGATGAAAGAAACTCAAAACAATGGCAGTGAACAGCATGTTCAAATATTCTTGGATGGGAAAGGGAGGAGGGAGATGGGGTAATAGTTGGAAGGGCTGGTGAGTCCAATGAAGGTTTTTTTGAGGAGTGGTGTAATTACGGCATGTTTGAAGGCATCAGGAGCAGTTGCAGTGGAAAGTGAAAGATTACTAGCATATGTCGGTATTTATGCACCAACATTTAAGTTCAGCCACTTACACCATGTCAATGGCTGGTGCAAATGTCCGAAAGTAAATGTAGAGGGTGGGCGTTAAACTGTCAGTTTTCAATAGGTCCAGATTCTATAAGTGGTGCTCAAAATTTGGGCGCCGAAAAAAAATGAGCGATGAGTGCTATTCTATAAACGGCACTTCGAGGGGCACCATTTATAGAACAGCGAATAGCGCAGAGGTCCGCACCCAACTGTGCATAAAGATTTACCCTAATTGAAATCTAGTGTAAATCCTTGCGCCTAAATTAGGAACGGATCCCCCGAATTCTATAATACCGTGCACATCTTTAGTGAACGCCCGTGACCTGCTCCTCCCATGGTCATGCCCCATTTTCAGTTGCACACAAAAATTTACACATGCATCTTTCTAGAATAGTGTTAAGATGCACACATAAATCCAAATTGTTAGCATCTAATTATTAGCATTAACTGGGCTCATTACTCAAATTGCACATGTAAATTGGGCATGCACCCAAATTTGCACATATAATTTTGTGCGCCATATATATAGAATCTGGGGGTTAATGTAAAAGTGCTGAGCATGCCAATGACCTGCCCATGCCTGTCACATTCACACCCACCTACCAGTTACATGGTAAAGGATTTCCATGCCAAGGTTACAGAATTACAGTTAAGTGTATAACTGCAAATTAGTGCTGCTTAACTCAGTGGCGTACCAAGGGTGGGGCGGTGGTCCGCCCCGGGTGCATGCTGCTGGAGGGGTGCAGAGAGCAGCTGCGCGCTGATTCCCTGCTCCCTCTGCCCCGGAACAGGTTACTTCCTATTCCAGGGCAGAGGGAGCCAGCGGAGATGACAGCCGCGCGGCTGCTCCCAACACCCCTCCAGCAGCATGTGATGATGCCAGGTATGCTGATGCTGCAGGGGGGGGGGGGGTGCGCAGCGGTGATCCGCCCCGGGTGGCAGCCGACCTAGGAACGCCACTGGCTTAACTCCAATTATAGTTAATTGGTAGTTAATGCTAACATCTAATTTATCAATTTAGATTGTGTGTGTAACTGGCACTATTCTAGAACCTGAATTTGCAGTTTTGCACGCTAAGCAGAAAAATGTGCATGCAAGATTAAACAATGAGTATGTGATTAAAGCTGCAAAAAAAAAAAATTCAAACATTCTGCATGTTTATCGTATTATATTATGAATGTCAGTTGTGAGTCCCTTAAAATTTAGAGAAAGGCAAGATATAAAAGAATTTTCACAAATGTTTCTTTCAACTCCTTAATTATTCTGCACCTTTATAAAAAAGTGTGAATATTTTGAGATTTTATTTTTTACACAATTTTATAGTATGTTATGCAAGCAGGCAAACAAACAAACATGGTCATCTCGTCCTAACAGCAAAGAAGTGGTGATGTCAGCATGCCACTCTCTATTTTCAGAAGCAGACAGGGACAATATGTTGATGTAACTAATCTGGATACAAGTGTAGGATCTGAGCCATGAGTGAGCATGGTCTCTTCTTGGCATTTTCCTGCCCCAAAGAAGTCACTAGAACACCAGGGCTGCAAGGTAGGTTCGGGAGAGAAGGAGGCAGCTGCTCGTGGATGGGAGGGAAGGGAAAGAGGGAAATGCAGCACATGGATAGAAGGGGATGGAGAGGAGAGGGGGACATGCTGCTCAAGAATGTTTGCTTTTTTGGAAACGTACATCTTTTCTAATTTTGTATTTAGACTACGGAAAGGGGGAAAGGGAAATGGGACTTGATATACCGCCTTTCTGTGGTTTCTGCAACTACATTCAAAGCAGTTTCCATAGTATATACAGGTACTTATTTGTACCTGGGGCAATGGAGGGTTGAGTGACTTGCCCAGAGTCACAAGGAGCTGCAGTGGGAATCAAACCCAGTTCCCCAGGATCAAAGTCCGCTGCACTAACCACTAGGCTACTCCTTTTGCCAGTATTTTCACTATTTATAGAATCTGACTTTCTTAGGGACCGGGGTGGCATTTTAGTTTTTGTCTCTTCTTTTTTTGTCTCAACTAATATGGTAACCCTAGTTTGGGGTGCCCCCACCTGCTCCAAAGAGTCCTGTTTGTGGCTTCAAGCCCTGTTTCAAAGCCTCCAGCTCCTAGTATTCCAGTCTTTGGTTTCGGGGGCTCTCATTCTGCAGATTCCAATTCCAAAAAGACTCCAGCTTTGGCCGTTTCTGCTTCTGCGCCTGACAGCCCAACCAGAGATTCCAGGTTCTATAGTTCCAAACCTGGCCTCAAGAGATCCTGCATGTCCAAAATTTAGCTTCCATGACACCACATATCCTGGTTTCAGAGATTTCAAATACACGTCTTAGTTCACAGCTTGACACTTAGCGGTAGTACTGCCAAAACTACTGCTAGGAATCAGTCTTGCCATTTTAAAAACAGGATGGAGTCGGTCCAGAGGGCGGCTACGAAATTAGTAAGCGGTCTTGAATGCAAAAAATTATAGGGACAGGCTTATGAACCTCAACATGTATATGCTGGAAGAGAGAAGGGAGAGAGGAGACATGATAGAAACGTTTAAATATCTCAAGGGCATTTATGTACAGGAAGAGAGCCTTTCTCAAATGAAGGAGAGCTCAGGAATGAGGGGGCATACGACAAAGTTAAGAGGGAATAGGCTTAGGAGTAACCTAAGGAAGTACTATTTCACAGAAATGGTGGTGGAGGTGTGGAATGGCCTCCTGGTGGAAATTGTGGAGTCGAGGACTGTTCCAGAATTTAAAAAGGCATGGGATAAGCATGTGGGATCGCTTAGGAACAGGAATAATTAGGGGTTACAGAGGATGGGCAGACAGGATGGGTCATATGGCCTTTATCTGCCGTCATGTTTCTATGTTTCTATGGGCACATACAAAACCCAGGCAGCAACAGGACTGGGAGCAAAGGGTGATCGTTCTTATCTCAACACTAAAACACCAAAGGTATCACCAGTAGGTGACAGAGGGAGGAGGGACGAGGCGATTTGTTACAAGTAATTTTTTTTTTGTTTGGTCAGCAGCCCCTGCCACATCTGCAGCCAGAAGTCCATTGTTGAGGGCTCGCAAAGGTGGACTGAGGGGGCCAGAAATTCTCTCCCCCCCCCCCCACAATCAAATATTACCTTTGCTGGCAGGGATGTCAAGCCCAGCCATCTGAGGACATCTTCTACACAGTCCCACATGTGCTGAATAAGCAGCAAGCACTTCATTCAGCAGGTGCACTTCAGCCAGGACTATTTCACACATGCTCAGAACTCAGCATGCGTAGAAGAGACAGCATTAGCAGCAAGCATACCTGCTGAATGAAGTACTTGCTGCTCGTTCAGCACATGTGGGACTGTGTAGAAGACGTCCTCAGATGGCTGGGCTTGACATCCCTGCCAAGGAGATGACTTCGGACAGCAGCATTTAGCATACCTGCCAGCCATAAATACAGAAGGGCTCACTGCCTGAAACAAAAATGTATGAAAACAAAATGAAAAAAAGAAAAAAAAAAAAACCTGCAAGCACATGAAATTAAATAAAATGACAATTTTTTTTCCTAAGCACCCCTCTCAATAATCCAAATATATAAATATTTTTAAACATAATTGCTGTCCCAGCAGCAAAGATTAAACCTGCTCTCACAGAGGAAACTCACTGATGTCTTTACAGTCTAAAAGAAAACTCAGCATATTCCCTCCCAATTTAAGCCCACCAACTAGCTTCCCTGAAATGTATACAGCTTCCTAAAGGAAAAGTCCATAGATCATTATTAAATTGACTTGGGAAAATCCACTGCTCATTTCTGTAATAAGCATCATAAAATGTATTGAGCTTTTCTGGGATCTTGCCAGGTGTGTGTGACCTGGATTGGCCACTGTTGGAAACAGGATACTAGGCTTGATAGACATTTGGTCTGTCCCAGTGTGGCAGTACATAAGTATTGCCATACTGGGAAAGACCAAAGGTCCATCAAGCCCAGCATCCTGTTTCCAACAGTGGCCAATCCAAGTCATAAATACCTGGCAAGATCCCAAAAGAAGTACAAAAAATTTTATACTGCTTATCCCAGAAATAGTTGATTTTCCCCAAGTCCATTTAATAATGGTCTATGGACTTTTCCTTTAGGAAGCCGCCCAAATCTTTTTAAAACTCTGCTAAGCTAACTGCCTTTACCACATTCTCCGGCTACGAATTCCAGAGTTTAATTACACATTGAGTGAAGAAAATGTTTCTCCGGTTCATTTTAAATTTACTACACTGTAGCTTCATCGCATGCCTCATAGTCTTAGTATATTTGGAAAGCGTGGACACTTCACATCTACCCGTTCCACTCCACTCATTATTTTATAGACCTCTATCATATCTCCCCTCAGCCGCCTTTTCTCCAAGCTGAAGAGCTCTAGCCGCTTTAGCCTTTCCTCATAGGGAAGTCGTCCCATCCCCTGTATCATCTTTGTCGCCCTTCTCTGCACCTTTTCCAATGCCACTATAACTTTTTTGAGATGCGGCGACCAGAATTGAACACAATATTTGAGGTGCGGTCGCACCATGGAGCGATACAAAGGCATTATAACATCCTCATTTTTGTTTTCCATTCCTTTCCTAATAATACCTAACATTCTATTTGCTTTCTTAGCCGCAGCAGCACACTGAGCAGAAAGTTTCAACGTATCATCATCGACGACACCTAGATCCCTTTTTGGTCAGTGACTCCTAACATGGAACCTTGCATGACGTAGCTATAATTCATGTTCCTCTTTCCCACATGCATCACTTTGAACTTGCTAACAAACGTCATCTGCCATTTAGACGCCTAGTCTCGTAAGGTGTTCTTGTAATTTTTCACCATCCTCCCGCGATTTAACGACTTTGAATAACTTTGTGTCATCAGCAAATTTCATTACCTCACTAGTTACTCCCATCTCTAGGTCATTTATAAATATGTTAAAAAGCAGTGGTCCCAGCACAGACCCCTGGGGAACCCCACTAACTACCCTTCTCCATTGAGAATACGGACTATTTAACCCTACTCTCTGTTTTCTATCTTTTAACCAGTTTTTAATCCACAATAGAACACTACCTCCTATCCCATGACTCTCCAATTTCCTCTCGAGTCTTTCATGAGGTACTTTGTCAAACGCCTTCTGAAAATCCAAATACACAATATCAACCGGCTCACCTTTATCCACGTTTGTTCACCCCTTCAAAGAAATGTAGCAGATTGGTGAGGCAAGATTTCCCTTCACTAAATCCATGTTGACTGTCTCATTAATCCATGCTTTTGAATATGCTCTGTAATTTTGTTCTTAATAATAGCCTCTACCATTTTGCCCGACACTGACGTCAGACTCACCGGTTTATAATTTACCGGATCTCCTCTGGAACCTTTTTTAAAAATCTGCATTACATTGGCCACCCTCCAATCTTCCGGTACCACGCTCGATTTTAAGGATAAATTACATATTACTAACAATAGCTCCGCAAGCTCTTTTTCCAGTTCTATCAGTACTCTGGGGTGAATACCATCCGGTCCAGGAGATTTGCTACTCTTCAGTTTGTAGAACTGCCCCATTACATCCTCCAGGTTTACAGAGAATTCATTAAGTTTCTCCGACTCGTCAGCGTCGAATACCATTTCCGGCACCGGTATCCCACCCAAATCTTCCTCAGTAAAGACCGAAACGAAGAATTCATTTAATCTCTCCGCACCGGCGTTTTTGTCAGTTGAGTTGAGTGGAGACGAAGCTGTTCTCATCACAGTCCATTGTTCCCCTGAGGATGCTTAGGGCGAAACATGCACGCATGTCGGGAACTACCAGCATTACGGTATAACATCAAAGACTAGAAACATCTTTGAGTTTATGAGGAATTTACAGCATGGGCGTAGCCAGGCATCCAATTTTGGGTGGGCCTGGGCCCAAGATGGGTGGGCAGAAGAACCCCACCCCGTCCCACAGGTAATTTAGTCTCTCCTTCTCTCTCCTGCATGCCATATAGTCTGTCAAACATCCCCCTCTCCCACATACCTTTTAAATAGCAGATTTTCACCAGCAGCGAGCAGCAAATAATATACACTGCTCATGTTGGCCCCACAGCCTTCCCACTGAAGCAACTTCCTGTTTCCACATAGGCGGGAATAAGGCTGTGGGTCTGGAGTGAACGGTATTGTATCAGTCGCTGCTTGCTGCAGGCGAACATCTACTATTTACAAGGTATGCAGAAGGGACAGTTTTCAGCTGGTGGGACTTGGGAATCTCTGCCAGCCACATCATAGGTGTGCTACTGGGTGGGCATGAGCCCAAAGTGGGTGGGCCTTGGCTCACCCGGGCCCCCCCCCTTGGCTACGCCACTGATTTACAGCACAAGCACACAGAAACTGGTGCCGACCCTGTAACGAGCTGAATCATCCATTTAGGAGTGCGATAAGTATCCCACACTCCGTGGATGTTGGAACTATAGTATGAAAACTAGCTATATGCTAAGAGTTATCTATGTATATTTAACGAGAAATATCACAATTGGACACCACTGGTAGGCGGTAGGGAGTGCAATGATGTGAATAAAGGTAACACCCTATAATTGAATGGTCAGCCGGCACAGTATGGGATACCCAGATTCTGAGCACAATAATTTTTCATTATTTTATTTTTTTCAACTAGTTGTGGTTTTGTGGGTAGGATTTATTCAAAACAGTAAAACCAGTATATTACCTATACCCCAGTAGAGTACACACTAGTTAAAATTTAATGCCAAGAAGTGTAGAGTAATGCACTTTAGGTGCAGAAACCCAAAAAAGAGATACCAAATAGGAGGGGAGAGATTAGTAAGCTTGACTCAGGAAACAGACCTCGGGGTATTGGTGTCTGAGGATCTGAAGGTGAAGAAACAATGCAACAAGGCAACAGCAGTGACCAGAAGGATGCTAGGCTGCATAGAGAGGGACATAACCTGCAGAAGAAAGGAGGTGTTGATGTCTCTCTACAAGTCGTAGGTGAAGCCCCACTTGGAGTATTGTGTTCAGTTTCGGAGGCCATATCTTGCTAAAGATGTAAAAAGACTGGAAGCGGTGCAAAGAAAAGCTACAAAAATGGTATGGGATTTGGAAAGAATTGCAGCCATCAGGGCCAGCTCAAGGGACCATGGCGCCCAGAGCCAACGTTTGATTTGGCGCCCTCCCATTGGCACACTCCCCCCACCCCCGGCCTACCTTTAAAGGCAATTTTCCCCTCCTGAAGACCAAAAGTCTTTCAACTAATGCTACCCGCATCAGCCCGTCTTCCCTCTGACGTCCCTGTGGAAACAGGAAGCTATGTCAAAGGAGGGGACGGGGTGTGACAGAAGGAAGATGCCAGGGCTGATGTGGGCAGCATTGGGTGAAATGCCATCTGTATTTGCAAGGGAAAAACTGCCTTTAAAAGACAGACGGGGGGAAAGTGGTCTGAGACAGAAAGGAAGGGTGTTGACAGCTCTTCTCTTTTCCCTGCACATGCAACACCGCTAGGTAAGCTCTGGGCCAGATTAACCTATAGGGTCAGCGACATCATAGGCTCAGGCATCTGGCACCCTTTATCTCCAGCGCCCTGGGCCACAACTTCACCTGGTCCTATGTTAAGCTGGCCCTGGATGCCATGTTTTAATATTTTGTCTAATTTCCCTTCATTTCAGAGAAATTTGAAGACAATGCTTTTTAAGAAGTTCCGATGTGATTCCCACATTGGTTACTCTTTCTAGTTTCTCTTTGAACTTTATGGGATTAGCAGTATAGAAGTATATGTTAATGTAATTTAATTTTTTAATGGCTACTCCCAGGGGCAAAGTCTCCAAATGGGTTAATTTGACTCATCTACGTAACACAACTCTCTTCACTGGCATTACTTCCTCCTTGAAACCGCATACATTAAACGGCAGGGAAAGAAAGGTTACTACTGATAATGCTGCAGGATAAAAATGCACCTGATGAAGCCAGAGTGAAACAGCCATGCTGCAGAGCTTAGCAGCGTTAGCTTCAGCTAAGTACCTGAAGAAATTAATAATTGGACTTTTAATACAGCTACAAAAAAATTGTTAAAAAAATTAATGTTCAATTAAGTACAGGAGGTTTTCTTTAGGACTGATGAAGAAATATGGCTGGTCATTCATCCTTTTTCTTCCTTGTATTTTTTACTTTGCAAATTAGAAGTTACTTGCTAATTGTGTATAGTGTTAATTTCAATCATACAATGAACATGAACCTCACTGCTAAGTCTGCTTATGTTAAGTGTGGCCAGTGCCAATTTACCTTAATTACAAGGCACCGGCAACTAAACAAACATAGTAAACATAGTAGATGACAGCAGAAAAAGACCTGCACGGTCCATCCAGTCTGCCCAAGAAGATAAATTCATATGTGCTACTTTTTTTATTTGTACTGTCCTCTTCAGTGCACAGACCGTATAAGTTTGGCTAGCCCTATCCCCGCCTCCCAACCACCAACCCCGCCTCCCAACCACCAGCTTTGGCACAGACCATATAAGTCTGCCCAGCACTATCCTCGCCTCCCAACTACCAGTCCCGCCTCCCACCACCAGCTCTGGCACAGACCCTATAAGTCTGTCCAGCACTAGCCCCGCCTCCCAACTACCAGTCCCGCCTCCCACCACCAGCTCTGGCACAGACCGTATAAGTCTGTCCAGCACTATCCCCACCGCCCAACCACCAGCCCCAGCACAGACCGTATAAGTCTGCCCAGCACTAGTCCCGCCTCCCAACCACCAGCCCCGGCACAAACCGTATAAGTCTGCCCAGCACTAGTCCCGCCTCCCAACCACCAGCCCCGGTACAAACCGTATAAGTCTGCCCAGCACTAGCCCCGCCTCCCAACCACCAGCTCTGCCACCCATTCTAGGCTAAGCTCCTGAGGATCCATTCCTTCTGCACAGGATTCCTTTATGTTTATCCCACGCATATGATATACTTGAAATAAGGGGCGGTGGGCGACTGATAAAAGCAAACTGTTAAGAGGGGAAAGGGGACAGTTAATAAAAGACTTTTTATTTTGAATGTTGGTAATGTATTGACTTTGAATAAAAAAAAAAAAAAAAAGTTAAACAAAAAAAATATTCAAATTGTGGCAGTACTTCCTTCTGACTGAATCTGTCTTCTTCAAGGCCAGAGGTCTGCAAGTTTCCAGCGAGTGCCTATGCTTTTAAGATGGCAGAGGGAAGTGGGGAAAGAAGGGCCTACTATGGTCCATTTCACCTTGGAAGATTTGGGAGACATACCGGTGTCAGAGATGGTATTCAAAGCTGACAATTCAGAGAAACTGAATGAAAACTATGAACCTGGAGGATATAATGGCGCAATTTGACAAGTTAAAGAGTAGCAAATCTCCTGGACCAGATGGTATTCATCCCAGAGTACTGATAGAATTGAAAAATGAACTTGCGGAACTATTGTTAGTAATATGTAATTTATCTTGAAAATCAAGAATAGTACCGGAAGATTTGAGGGAGGCCAATGAAACGCTGATTTTTAAAAAAGGTTCCAGAGGAGATCCGGGAAATTATAGACCGGTGAGCCTGACATCAGTGCTGGGCAACATGGTAGAGGAGACTATTAAAAAGAAAAAAAATTACAGAGCATATTCAAAGCATGGATTAGTGAGACAAAGCCAAAATAGATTTAGTGAAGGGAAATCTTGCCTCACCATTCTATACATTTCTTTGAAGGGGTGAACGAACATGTGGATAAAGGTGAGCCAATTTATATTGTGTATCTGGATTTTCAAAAGGCGTTTGACAAAGCACCTCATGAAAGACTCTAAAGGAAATTGGAGAGTCATGGGATAGAAAGAGTAGGGTTAAATGGTCAGTATTCTCAATGAGTGGAGTGAAATGGGTAGATGTGAATCACTTGTTTACTCTTTCCAAAAATATTAGGACTAGGGGGCACGCAATGAAGCTACAAAGTAGTACATTTTAAACAAATTGGAGAAAATATTTCTTCACTCAAGTGACTTGCCCAGGTTCACACGGAGCTGCAGAAAGAATTAACCTGGTTCTCCAGGATCTCAACCCACTACTGACCATCAGGGATTGAACCCAGTTCCCCAGGTCTGCAATCCACTACACTAACCATTAGGCCACTCCTCCACTCTTAATGATTGCTGAAAAAGTGGCACCTAGTGACTGAAGCACATAATGTGCCACGAGATTCTATTTTTACTCCCCCTTGAGACAGTGACACCCTGTGGTTAAACTATGAACTCTCTCCTTTGAAATCTACAGTGACATCTAACGATCATCATCACACTTTGTTTAATTTTATTATTCTTTCCAAAGCTGATATGTTTGGACACTGCACCATTCAAACCATCCTTCCTCTCTTCCTTCCATATCAGAGTAAAAGAGGAGTCAGAAATAATTCCATGGGCGATGCTCTGCACGCTTTCCCCACTTGACTTTCTTCTAATCTGGCCTCTTGTGGCTATCCCACTCTCCACACACCTATTAGACTACCTTCCAAAAATCTCCCACTCTTCCTCCCAACAGAGATCTAGTCATCCATCTCCAGCCAGGAATACCAATAACCTAGAAGAGGAAGAGAAAGTAAAGAAGGCCCTGGCATTACTACAAAATGGATTATTTTGCCAGCTATTTTCCCTACCATCTGACACTTCCCCACCAAAGTAGTAAATTTAATACGAATCGGAGAAAAGTTTTCTTCATGCAATGTGTACTCTGGAATTCGTTGCCAGAGAATGTGGTAAAGGCAGTTAGCTTAGCGGGGTTTAAAAAAGGTCTGGACACCTTCCTAAAGGAAAAGTCCATAGACCATTATTAAATTGACTTCGGGGAAAATCCACTGCTCTTTCTGGGATAAACAGCATAAAATGTATTGAACTTTATCGGGATCTTGCTAGGTATTTGTGACCTGGATTGGCCACTGTTACAAACAGGATGCTGGTCTTGATGGACCTTTGGTCTGTCCCAGTGTGGCAATACTTATGTACTTATGTAAGTAGTAGATGTCCCCAGGTGCTGAGAGATGGATGGATGGTCTAAGCATCCTAATGAGAAAAACTTGAAAATACTACAGTTCAACCTGCATCCTTCTCTATTTTACTTATGCTTTTGAAAATGATTATAAACCTGTGAGATACAGATACTAAAAGCACAAAGACTTTATATTTTCTACAGCTAGTACACAGACATCTTTCCTGGCACAACCTATTTTACAATGCAGCTTTGACCTTTATTACTGACAGTTTATGACAGCATAAAAAGCAAAGGTCACACCTACCTAAGCGGTGAAATCCAAAGGTAAACCTTTTGGTTGGAGATTTTGCAGAGAGCCATAAAGCAAGTAATGTCAGAATAATACCACTGAGGTCAGTTAGTATATGAAGTGCATCTGTCATGATTGCAAGACTATTAGAAACATATCCACCTGAAATTTAAAAAAAAAAAAGTTCTGAATTTCATCATAAAGCTTCTGATCAGAACTGTACATGAGGTTTTATGACATCAAAAAACTGTCATAGTAATATAAGTGACTGTATGGCCCATCGTATCTGCCCAAAAAGGCAGCCAGATTTGTACCTGCTGCTCTATGCAGGTTACACCCCTCTGTGCCTTGCTTAAAGTGTAAAGATGGAATGATTCCATCCTCTTTCTGTAAAGGGATCCTCTGTTTATCCCACACTTTTTTGAATTTCATAATTGTTTTTGTCTCCACAAAAGTATTTCAGGCACCCATCACCCTCTCTGAGAAAAAGTATTTCCTGATATTACTCATAAATCTACTTCCCTACAATCTCTATTCATGTCCTCTGTTTCTACTCCTTCCCAGTCTGAAACAAATTTGTTTGTACCTTTTAAGTATTTAATCATCTACATCATATCTCCCCTGTCCCTCTTTTCCTCTAACTGTGCTAAGGTTGCTAGCATTTTTAGCGGATGCTAATGATTAGCACGAGCTAAACACCAAGTCGCCCATAGGAACATATAGGTGACTCTAGCAATTAGTGCTGCTAACTTTAGCATGTGCTAAAAATGCTAGCATGGCTTTGTAAATGGGGCCCTTAGTGTTCAATTTTGGAGGACATATCTTGCTAAGGACATAAAACGAAGTGGTTCAGAGGAAGGCAACAAAAATGGTAAGGGATTTGAGGCAAAAGCTGTACAAGAGAAGACTTGAAGACCTGGATATTTATACCTTAGAGAAGTGGTTCTCAAATCTGATCTGGAGGCACCTCAGCCAGTCAGATTTTCAGGATACCAACAATGAAAGGGGGGAGGGGAAAGGGAATGGGACTTAATATGCCTCCTTTCTGTGGTTTTTCCAACTACATTCAAAGCGGTTTACATTATATACAGGTACTTATTTGTACCTGGGACAATGAAGGGTTAAGTGACTTGCCCAGAGTCACAAGGAGCAGCAGTGGGAATTGAACCCAGTTCCCCAGGATCAAAGTCTGCTGCACTAACCACTAGGCTACTCCATTCACCAGCAAGGTTTCCATGCACTGCCTCCACTATATGCAAATCTATCTCATGAATATTTATTGTGGATATACTGAGGACCTGACTGAACACTAAGGGCCCCATTTACTAAGCCGCGCTAGCGTTATTAGCACGCACTAAATGCTACCTTTGCCTATATGTTCCTATGGGCGACAGCATTTAGCTCGTGCTAATTATTAGCGTGCACTAAAAATGCTAGCGCCCTTAGCATGGCTTAAACAGGGCCCTAATGAAGTAAAATGCAAGGGAGCAAAGTTCATAACAAAAACAATCCTAATTATGGTGCAGGTACATAAAATATATGTAATAAAACAATTGCAATAAAATCCAGCGCATGCCATATGGTTGGTCTTATGCATTATGTTATATGACTGCATAAGTGAACTGCAATTGTGAACTGAGCACACTATCACAATATTATTATTATGAGGTAAATATTTTATTGAAATTGTTTTTGTTGCATATATTTTGTGTACCTGTACCATAATTAGGACTATTATTCTCCAAGACTGAACACAATACTCCAAGTAGGGCCCCACCAATGACATTAGATAACTACATTTCCTCATTACTTTGCTCAATAGTAGATGACTACTATTGAGCAAAGTAATGAGGAAATGTAATAATCAAATGACAATTACTGTCTCATGTAGAGCTGATAACCACACTCCTATTAGTCAGTACAGAAACACACAGAAAGTGAGCTTTCTTTTGCAAATGTTTACAAATGAGGCAAAATAACATGATTGCAGTATATAAATGAAGCATCTAATCCCTAAAACTAGAAAATGCATACTTACAATCATATTCCCACAGAGAATTTAGAATTTAATAAAAAAAAATACTTGCGTATTAAACGGTTATAAACGCTTGTTCCCTGCAGTTCATCCAAACAAGTCCTAGCTCTTCTCTTTGTTCTCTCCCTCCAAGGCCAAATCTCAACAGTGCACTTTCCAGCGGGCTGCAACAAATACTTTATGCTCCCTCTCCAGTCAGTTAAATGTAGCCTGTACTCTCTTGTCCTCTCTGAAGCATCTTGTAGAACACTTTAACTTTTAGGGTTCTTTACTAACTCGTGTTAAAGAATCAGTGCACATTACTATACTTTAACTTGCATTAATCGGCAATAATGTGCATTTAGAAAAAGTTAGTAAAGCAAGTCCTCCCTCAGTCTTCCTGCTCCTGGGGTTCGGGTAAAACGTGGATCCTGGCCTTCTGGACTTTAACCAGTCTTTTTCAGTAGCAAAGCTCCCACACAACCTGGTTTCTGGGGATCGTGATTAAACTGTAAGCTGTACGAAGCGCGAACTGCCTCTTACATATGTCTGTACAGCATTGCAAACACCTTATAGCGTTACATAATTAATATTTTGATCCGACTCGTACAACCCTAACGTGGAAAAGGGAAAGAACCAGGCGCAGAACTCACCCACCAGCTCCCCCAGCATGAAGAAGAAATAGAGCGTCCCGGCCACCAGCAACCTGTTCCGCGCTGTCCTGCGGCTGCACTGCTCCCCCCGCGCCCGGCAGCCACCACACAGCGGCGACGGCCGCAGCTCGTTGGGATGCTCCAGTAGGGAATCGTCGGACGAAGAAGAGAAGGGAGGCGAGGTGGTCGCCGCGTGCTGTCCCCCGTTCACGGAGGGGACGTCCTCGGACACCACCACCCGTAGTTTGTTGAACTTGTGCAATGTGTCCTCCTCCGGCGCCTCGTCCGACAAGTCAAGTGCACTGCAGGCGTCGCTCAGGTAGAGAGGAGGCTCGCGCCGGCCCGGCACCAACAGCTTAGCTAGGCTGCTCCACCAAGCTTTCGGCCGCGCCATAGCCCACGGACAGCGGCAGCTGTGACGTCACTCCCTCGGGCTCCCCTCTGCGGGAGCGTGAAACGTCGGGGAAAGCCAGCGAGCGGCCGGGCACGGCGCGCGCTGCTGCTGGGGAAGTGGGGGGTTTGTGCTCGAGCCGAAGGAGTCGAGACTTCTTCAAGACTGCCGGAAGCGCTGGCTCGCGGAGAGAGGGAGGGAGGGGGGATGGGAAGGGCCGCTGTTGGCGCGCGGAGGCGGAGGCAAGACTTGGCAGATAGGCTGGGAATGACTCGTGACTAGAAGAATTGAAACGAAAATACTCCAACTTAAATAAATAATTGTGGGACAGATGCTCAAAAGTCCCTAATACGTGCCGCGTGTGTTTATAGGCGCGGTTGAGCTTTCAGTTTTGCAACAGCAATCATGCTCAAAGAAAATCGCATGCAAATGAAATGTACGGAAATTCTGCAGGTAGCCGGGTAGGGAAAGCACCTAGCACATGTGTGCAGCACAGATAGGTGTCAATGTTCTGCGCATGCCCACAAAAAAAAGTGATAACTGCATCATAGGTATGCATCATGTGTCAAATGCGCTTTAAAAGCCCGGTGTTTTTTATTATACCAGCTTCTTTGCTGTGCAGGCTTTTGTGACTGTGTTTTACTTAACCCTCCATTGCCTCAGTTACAAACTTAGATTGTAAGCCCACCTGGGACAAAGAAATATCCAGAGTACCTGAATGTAACTCACCTTGAGCTACTACTGAAAAAGGTGTAAGCAAAATCTAAATAAATAAATAATTTATAGCGAGGAAGTGATTACAACAACCTTTGTGATACTGCTGTCATAAAGAAGCAAACCTGTGTGCGGGCACCATAGAGTTTCTTTTTTGTTGTTCACGTCAACTTTTTAACACTACTTTTACGTGCGGGACACACACACATGGACCATTTCCCATACATTTGCAAATGTAAGCAGACTGCTCCACTGAGAGAAGTCACCCTCATGCAATGACAGCTCCAGACCTGCCAGAGAAGTTTGAACGTTAAAGATAGGTGGTCCTTTCTGTGCATTGCACAGAATGCTCATTTTAATACTAAGATTATTGGCAGCTGCTACCTCAAATGGTGAAATCAGTACAGAACCTGTTTGTGTATTAGATGCCGAATACACCTAGACTGGCTGCAACCAGCCTAAATCAAACGTTGTAAGCAAACAAGCTTTGAGCATCGGCTGCTCAAATAGGGACATTATAAGCCAGGGGGGGGGGGGGGGTAATTTAATTAAGGCCATATCCTATTGCCATATCTGTTGAATAAATCTAACAAAAACAAATGGAAGCAAATAAACTCAGTTCTGTTCTGTGATTTACATTCTGCCTAATTTCACTTTGGATTCAAGGTGGCTTACAACAAAACAGATCTTCAACAAAGAAAAGAGATAACACACAAAAATAAGTATTTAATTATGTATTTTACTTTGCTAGGATGTGGCACACACTCTTTTTAGTTGTAGCTCAAGGTGAGTTACAGCCAGGTACAGTTGTTATTTCCTTGTCCTTGTTATCAGAAATTAGGGAGGCTAACAAACTGGGCAACACAATAATAATGGGTGATTTCAATTACCCCGATATTGACTGGGTAAATGTAACATCAGGACATGCTAGGGAGGTAAAATTCCTTGATGAAATCAAGGACTGCTTTATGGAGCAGCTGGTACAGGAGCCAACAAGAGGAGAAAAAATTCTAGACCTAGTTCTTAGTGGAGCGCATGATCTGGTGCGGGAGGTAATGGTGCTGGGGCCGCTCGATAACACTGATCATATTATGACCAGATTTGATATTTGCTTTTGAGTAAGTGCACACAGGAAGTCCAATACGTTAGCATTTAACTTTTAAAAAGGAAACTATGATAAAATGAGAACGGTGAAAAAAAAACTTAGAGGAGCAGCTTTGAAGGTCAAAAATTTACATCAGGTGTGGATGCTGTTCAAAAATACCATCCTGGAAGCCCAGGCTAAACATTTCCGTGTATTAATAAAGGAGGAAGGAACAGCAAACGACAGCCTGCGTGATTAAAAAATGAGGTGAAGGAAGCTATTAGAACTAAAAGAAAATCCTTCAGAAAAAAGAAGAAGGAACCGACTGAAAATAATAAACAACATAAGGAATGGCAAGTCAAATGCAAAACGCTGATAAGGGAGGCAAAGAGAGATTTTGAAAAAAAGATTGCGTTGGAGGCAAAAACACATAGTAAAAATCTTTTTAGGTATATTAAAAGCAAGAAGCCGGGAAAAGAATCGGTTGGACTGCTAGATGACCGAGGGGTAAAGGGGGCAATCAGGGAAGACAAAGCAGAGAGATTAAATGAATTCTTTGATTCAGTTTTCACCGAGAAAGACTTGTGAGAGATACCAGTGGAGAAGAACCACCACAAGGGTGAAGGTACACTGAATTCCTACGCAAAGAAATGTGCAAAGCAAGGAGTAAGAAAGTTAGGCTCTTCCAAAGAACCGGAGGAGACGTATATTAAAAAAAAAAATCTTTATTCCAAATTAAGCACTGACAAACTTGACTCTGACTCGACACAGCAACACATCAGAGACACTCGCGCGCTACGGAGATTCTCTCCAGCAGAGACACTGGATTTTAGCCATATCTGGTTTAACATCATCATATAGCTGACAATTCATTATATACACTATCCACAGTTTTTCAGAAGACTCCTGATGAAGGCGTGCTTTGGCGCCGAAACACAGCTGTGTCGAGTCAGAGTCAAGTTTGTCAGTGCTTAATTTGGAATAAAGATTTGTTTTTTTATATATGTCTCCTTCGGTTCTTTGGAAGAGCCTAACTTTCCTACTCCTTGCTTTGCGCATTGAGAGATACCAGTGCCAGAAATGCTATTCAAAGCTGACAAGTCAGAGAAACTAAATGAAATCTCTATAAACCTGGAGGATGTAATGCACAATTTGACAAATTGAAGAGTAGCAAATCTTGACCAGATGGTATTCATCCCCGAGTACTAATAGAATTGAAAACTTAACTCGTGGAACTATTGTTAGTAATATGTAATTTTCCTTTAAAACCAAGCATAGTACCAGAAGATTGGAGGGTGGCCAATGTAACGCCAATTTTTTTTTTAAGGTTCCAGAGGTGATCCAGGAAATTATAGACCGGTAAGCCTGTCGTCGGTGCCAGGCAAAATGGTACAGACCGTTATAAAGAACAAAATTACTGAGGATATTCAAAAGCATGGATTAATGAGACAAAGCCAACATGGATTTAGTGAAGGGAAATCTTGCCTCACCAATCTATTACATTTCTTTGAAGGGGTGAACAAACCTGTGGATAAAGGTGAGCCAGTCGATATTATGTATCTGGATTTTCAACAGGTGTTTGACAAAGTACCTCATGAAAGACTCCAGAGGAAATTAGTGGGATAGGAGGTAGTGTCCTATTGTGGATTGGAGTGGTGTGGTAGCCGTGTTAGTCCACTTTTAAAGGTAATTAACGTGGGAAAGTGCGAGGTATAAGTGTTACAAATAAATAAATAAATCAAACAAAAGAAAACATGGAAAAGAAAATAAGATGATACCTTTTTTATTGGACATAACTTAATACATTTCTTGATTAGCTTTCGAAGGTTGCCCTTCTTCGTCAGATTGGAAATAAGCAAATGTGGTAGATGACAGTATATATAAGTAAAACATCCAAGCATTTCATTGACAGTCTAACAGGGTGGGGGTGGGTAGGAGGTATGCATGGGAACATCAAAGCATTTCAGAGATAGTCTAACAGGATAGGGGTGGATAGGTGAGCGAAGGGTGATAAACAGAGCAATACAACTTTATGGTTTATAATGGGCTAGAAAACCCAGATCTTTGTTAAGTCCTGTCTGTTGGGTGTCAAAATATTCAATCATTCTGACTTCAAAGGTCTTACGTTCCTGTATTGTTTTAAAGTTACCTTTCAGGATTCTTACTATGAAGTCACTGGTACAGTGATCTGGTTTTGTAAAGTGCTGGCCCACAGGGGTGGGAACCCGGCTGGCACCAGTATTGTTCATGTGATGTCTATGTAAATTAAATCTTGTCTTTAGCATCTGGCCTGTTTCTCCAATATATTATCCTTCGTTACATTTTTTACACTGAATGATATATACCACATTGGAAGATGAGCATGTGAAAGATTCCTTTATGTTGAATATTTTTCCTTTGTGAATGACTGTGGGGTCCTGTGAAATGTTTTGGCATAGCTTGCAGCTGGATATATTGCAAGGATGTGTGCCCTTCTCTTCTTTTTCAGTCTGTGTTGGGAGTTTACTTCTGATTAGCTTGTGTTTCAAGTTGGGTGGTTGTCGGAAGGCCAGCATTGGTGGGGCTGGGAATATTTATTTTTTGTTACATTTGTACCCCGCGCTTTCCCACTCATGGCAGGCTCAATGCAGCTTACATGGGGCAATGGAGGGTTAAGTGACTTGCCCAGAGTCACAAGGAGCTGCCTGTGCCTGAAGTGGGAATCGAACTCAGTTCCTCAGTTCCCCAGGACCAAAGTCCACCACCCTAACCACTAGGCCACTCCTCCACTCTTTCAGTAATTCATCCTCTTGGAGTAGAGGCTGAAGATCTTTTATGATTGTTCTTAATTTTTCCAGCTATGGATTGTATGTCACTATAAGGGGGATTCTGTCTGTGGCTTTTTATTCTTTGTATTGTAGCAGATTTTCCCTGGGGTTTTTGAGGGAGGAGGCAATATTTTTGGAGATTATTTTGGGGTTGTAGCCTTTCCATTCGAAGGATGCAGTCAGGATTTCAAGATTTCTGTCTCTGTCCCTTGGGTCCCTATTGTGGATTAAAAACTAGTTAAAAGATAGAAAACAGAGAGTAGGGTTAAATGCAGTGGCGTACCAAGGGGGGGCGGTCCGCCCCGGGTGCACGCCACTGGGGGGATGCCGCGGCACGTGCCTGTCAGCTGACTTCGCTAACTTCGCTGCAGCTCCCTCTGCCCCGGAACAGGTTACTTCCTGTTCCGGCCGGGGCAGAGGGAGCTGCAGCAAAGTTAACGAAGTCAGCAAACTCAGCTGACAGGCGCGCGCTGCGGCATCCCCCCCCCCAGCAGCGTGCACCCGGGGGGGGGAGTGCATCAGCGATCCGCCCCGGGTGTCATGCCAGCTAGGATCACCGCTGGTTAAATGGTCAGTATTCTCAATGGAGAAGGGTAGATAGTGGGGTTCCCCGGGGGTCTGTGCTGGGACTGCTGCTTTTTAACAAATTTATAAATGACCTAGAGATGGGAGTAACTAGTGAGGTAATTAAATTTGCTGATGACGCAAAGTTATTCAAAGTTGTTAAATTGCAAGAGGATTGTGAAAAATAACAAGAGGACCTTACGAGACTGGGAGACTGGGCATCTAAATGGTAGATGACGTTTAATGTGAGCAAGTGCAAAGTGATGCATGTGGGAAAGAGGAACCCAAATTATAGTTATGTAATGCAAGGTTCCACATTAGGATTCACCGGCAGGGAAATGAATCTAGGCGTCAATGTTGATGATACTTTGAAACCCTCTGCTCAGTGTTCTGTGACAGCAAAGAAAGCAAATAGAATGTTAGGTATTATTAGGAAAGGAATGGAAAACAAAAATGAGGATATCATGCCTTTGTATCGCTCCATGGTGCGACCACACCTCGAATATTGTGTTCAGTTCTGGTCACCGCATCTAAAAAAAAAGATATTGTGGAATTAGAAAAAGTATAGATAAAGGGGATGGGACAACTTCCCTATGAGGAAAGGCTAAAGTGGCTAGGGCTCTTCAGCTTGGAGAGAAGATGGCTGAGGGGAGATATGAAAGAGGTCTATAAAAATAATGAGTGGAGTGGAATGGGTAGACGTGAATTGATTGTTTACTCTTTCTAAAAATACTAGGGAGCACGCAATGAAGCTAGAAAGTAGTACATTTAAAACAAATCTGAGAAAATATTTATTCACTCAACATGTAATTAAACTCCGGAATTCGTTGTCAGAAAATGTAGTAAAAGCAATTAGCATAGTGGGGTTTAAAAAAGGTTTGGATGGCTTCCTAAAGGAAAAGTCCATAGACCATTATTAAAATGGACTTGGGGAAAATCCACTGCGTATTTCTAGAATAAGCAGCATAAAATGTGTTGTACTGTTTTGGGATCTTGCCAGGTATTTGTGACCCGGATTGGCCACTGTTGGAAACAGGATGCTGGGCTTGATGGACCTTCGGTCTGTCCTAGTATGGCAATACTTATGCAGTGGCGTAGCTAGCATACTTGACACCCGGGCCCAACCTTTTTTTAACACCCCCCCCAGCAAAGACAATCAAAACCAGAATTCCATTCAAAATCACCATATAACAGAGATTAAATACTAAAAATATTTTGATGAAAATATCGATAGCACCTTCATATATAGATAGCCTATCTAAGAAGACAAACACAGGACCTGAAATCTGTATAATTATTATCCATCACTCTTATTGCTGTGAACAGGAAGTAATTGCAGTGCTGATGCAACTCTAAATTTCCCACTTCTGCCAGTCCAAGAATGGCCAGAGCAAAAAAAAACATTTCAGCTAAAAATAAAAGAACAGACTAGAGGGTTTCCTTACCAGGTAGAGATCAGTGCTTGTGAGGTGTTGGAAAGGTGGAAAGAGCTTCAGTCTCACCTCTTGGCTGAACCAGCTAACAGTATACACCTCTAGTGCTACTAAAATCCTACCTGCCTCTGTGCCACCCTTAATTAACATCCTTAAATATACAGTGGCACTCCATCCCCGACCTTATTTGCTGAGCATAAACAGCAGGCATCCCTAACTCTGTTCGTTCCCTTCCCCAGTGCTCGGTGCACTGCTCCTCTCACCTGATACTGCTCCCCCCCCCCAAAAAAAAAAATCTGGCATTCTTAACCCTGTTCCTTTCCTGGGCCCCTCATGTTTCCTATTTCAGTCCTCCGTAACCCCCCTCCCCCGTTCCGCCACTCACCCTGGCCGCCCGCGCCCGGGAAGAGTAGGGATCCTCGAACAGCGTCCAGATCCGCAGCTGCGAGGCCGTTGTTCCTGGCCCGGCTGCCGGGGGGGGGGCGTCCTCGGGCGGCACGAAGCTGTTCAGCGCCTCCTCGGCCTTGCAGTGCTGCTGGTAGTGGGTAGTTCATCCAGCAGCAGGGCACGTCGAAAGGGACAGTCCTTTCAAGTACTTGTGAGGGGTTGGAATTAGAGCAAGGAAGCACATCGCGGAAGACCGGAAGTGGAAGGTGCATGAGGGCACGGAATAAGTGGGGAAGGGAACTCAACTGATGGCGACACTGCGACACCCCCTACCGGTTGCACCCAGGGCGGACCGCCCCCACCGCCCCGCCCTTGCTACGCCACTGTACTTATGTACTTATAAAACACTTGTCTGCATTTACTGTGAAAGTTTATTTGTTGGATTAATCTACACCTTCCCAACTGCAAAGGTATTAAGTACAAATCCTTTTATGCATCCAATTTCTTCTTTTTGGGTAGCCAGCTTTGGAACACTCTGCCAAGATCCATCCGTACAATCAATGGCCTTTTTCCCTTCAGAAAAGCATTGAAGACCCATCTCTTCAAGAAAGCCTACCCTAACGATTCAACTTAACTCAAGCCTGCCGACATGATTCTTACCGACGATCGTTATACGTTGACCATGTTTCCTATTATCCTTATTACTATCCCATATCTATTCCTTTCCATCTTCCTACGCCTACCTCCTAACGCTCATTTCCTTCTCCACCTAATTCCTCCTTTGTTCAATTTACTTATCCATTAACCCCATTAATATTACGTTTACCACAAACTGTATATTCTTCTTATGACTTGTAATTTTTTATATTGTAAGCCGCATTGAGCCTGCCATGTGTGGGGTACAAATGTAATAAATAAATTGCTTAAATCTATATTAAGATCTTTACTGATTGCATCTGCCTGTGTCCTCAATGCACTTTCAAAGTTTGATCATATTTCTCCTGTTCTTAGTTGCCAGTAGAATAGAGCATTCAATATAAGATTTTAATGTTAATTTTTAAAATATTAAACAATGAGGTTTCTGTGGCAATCTCTTCAAGCCTACATCTTCATCATCCTTCAAGAATACTAACATCAGCCTTGATGTATCTGTTAGATATTTTATCCTTTTACTCTGTTAAATTAGAGGAATATAGGTCATCTATTTTTATATAGTACTACTATTACTACTATTTAACATTTCTAGAGCGCTACAAAGTGTACGCAGCGCTGTACAAACACAGAAGAAAGACAGTCCCTGCTCAAAGAGCTTACAATCTAATAGACAAAAAGTAAAGCATTTAAATTTAAAATATTTAAGCAGTCAAGCACAAGAGAACAGTCACAGAAGGACAGAAGATGTTGAAGGGTGGTCAGTGTGATTAGGTGTAACTCTGGTTGGAGTAGTGGGAGAAGGTGATAGAAGAATAGAAATGGGTGAGGTAAAGTAATAAAGTATAGTAGTGACAAAGTTATGGAATTTGCATGTTATTCTCTGCTTTGAACAGAGATGGTAATAAACATTTTAAAAGAAATTGCAAATTTTTCTGTTTCAGCAAGCCTTTGAGATATAACCTGACTTTAAAAAATTTTAAAGATATTTAGCAGTCACATATTGTGGTTTTCAGAGATTGTTCTCTTTTCTGTTTTTATTGTTTTTTTTTATTTCATGTTTTTATGTTATACAGTGTATGTTTGATTATAACCCTTGAGAATTGTCCTGGATTGGTTTAAGTCGATCCTTTCTGACCACTGCTTTTATGTCTCTCATAACTCTGCAGATTCAACTTTACAATTACTTTCATGTGGAGTTGTATGTCCCTTGCTATTTAATCTAAGTCCATTAACCTTCCTCACACAGGAACTTGGCATAGTAGTACATTTCTTTGCAGATGGCATTCAGTTGATCACCTACACCAACCCTAGTCATCCAGATTTATCATCAGTTAACATTGCTCTGGAGAATGGCTTGAGAATCATCACTTGAAACTACATAAGTGTTACCATACTGGGACAGTCCAAAAGGTTCATCATGCTTAGGCCCTCATGATCCAAAGCCCCACGCTGTTCCAAACAGCGCTCTAAAAATAGCGCTGGAACAGCGCAGGGCTTTACTGCATAGATGATCAAAGATAATGCATGCAAATCTAAGCAGCGCAATTATCTTTGATTATCATGTAGAAGTGCGGGCGAATTGTGCCGAGCATGCGCTCAGCACAATCCTCCCACACTTGTTTGACAGGTCTGGGCTGTCAAAAGCCCAAACCTGTCAAACAGCCTGCCCTGAGGCCCGAACAATGGGGGCTGGAGGTCCGGTGGGTCTCCAGCCCCCCCCCCCAAACCCCCAGAAAACGTCATGGCCGCTGCCGGCCAAACCCTTTCCCACCCTCCTACCCAGCGACGGGGGGGGGGGGGGGGATGGCGAGGTCCGGTGGACCTCCGGTCCCCCCGACGATCCCACTCCCTCCATGTTCAGGGAGGGCTGGAGATCCGGTGGGTCTCCAGCCCCCCCAAACCCCCAGAAATTGTGAAGTGGCCGCCTCCGGCCAAAAACTCTCCCACCCTCCCACCCAGTGATGGGGGGTGGGGGCTGGATGTCCGGTGGACCTCCAGCCCACCCCAACTCCTCCCCCCCAGAGTTCTCCTTTCAATCCCTGGTGGTCCGTGGTGACAACCCCTCTCCCGGCCCCCCTACCTTTCATTGGAGGAGGGACACAGCCTGCCTCCCTCCTCTTCCAGTCAACGCCGTCGCAAAATGGCGGCGCCCAGCCCCGCCCATTGCATCCTGGGATGCGCTGGGCGGGGCTACAGACCATATAAGGGAGCGTTCGCGTTTGCTTTGGGGGGGGACGGGGGCCTGCCAGCATGCAACTGCATGCTGGACAGGGATCACCATTCCTCCCCAATGATCCGCAAAGTCTAACACCAGCTCGGAGCTGGCGTTGATTTTGCCGCGGCCAGCGACCCAATCTTTGGTGCGCTGGACGCTGATCATTGGGGATGAATGCGTTAAGCGCTGATTAGCATGCATTTGCAAGCTACTTGCGCTAAGAGACCTGTTTAGCATGCATTTGCATGCTACTTGCGCTAAGAGCCCTCGAGTGCATTGTTTCAGGCGCTCGAGGGCTCTGATCATGGGTCGGCAGCAAACTCTGGTGCTAGTATGGCGTTAATAGCCTCTAGCGCCGCAGTTTGCTTTTGATCATGAGGGCCTTAGTGTCCTGTTTCCAACAGTGGCTAATCCAGGTCACAAGTATCTGGCAAGATCCCCAAACAGTAAAAACAGATTTTATGCTGCTTTATCCTAAAAATAAGCAATGGATTTTCTCAAGTCCATCTTAATAATGGCTTATGGACTTTTTTTTTCTTAGGAAATTATCCAAACCTTTTAAAAATCCTGTTAATCTAACTTCTTTTACCACATTCTCTGGCAATGAATCCCAGAGTTTAATTACATGTTGAGTGAAGAAATATTTTCTCTAGTTTATTTTAAATTTACTACTTAGTAGATTTATTGTGTGCCCCATAGTCCTAGTATTTTTGGAAAGAGTAAACAAGTGATTCACGTCTACCCGTTCCACTCCACTCAGTATTTTATAGACCGCTATCATATCTCTCCTCAGCTGTCTCTTCTCCAAGCTAAAGAGCCCTAGCTGCTATAGCCTTTCCTCATAGGGAAGTTATCCTATCCCCTTTATCATTTTTGTCACCTATATCTTTCTTGAGATTTGGTGACCAGAATTGCACACAGTATTTGAGGTGTTGTTGCACCCTTAAGCGATACAAAGTCATAAATTATAACATTCTCATTTTTGTTTTCCATGTGTTTTGTGTAATCCTGTCCCTTGCCCCTGGGGAGGGGAAAACACTTCAGCCCTAGAGGCTGGAATAAGAGAAACAATCAGACTTAGATATAGACGCAACCAGTACAAATCTTTATTGGTATCTCACTAAGCTAATACAAAATAATTGTTCTCTCTGGAGCAGGTTGTCACACAGAAAAGCCAGATGCAAAGACTGAATAACCAAACTGCTCAGCAAAAACTTTCCTAGCCTAGTTTTGTTTATCCTAAATCATGTGATTTATCCTAAACTAACATGGTCATATATGGATCTTCCTGTTTCCTTCTATCACACAATATAGTAATATACAAAAATGGCAATTTTCTCCATTGTATCATCCTTTCCTACTTGTGTTCACATGCACAGTTTGTGGCAATTGGCTAATTTGTTATCAGTAAAGTGTGCAAATAACCATATAGCACACAAGTAAATATTTTTTTATTGTTATATTTGTACCCTGTGCTTTCCCACTCATGGCAGGCTCAATGTGGTAGGCAATGGAGGGTTAAGTGACTTGCCCAGAGTCACAAGGAGCTGCCTGTGCTGGGAATTGAACTCAGTTCCTCAGGACCCAAGTCCACCACCCTAACCACTAGACCACTCCTCCACTCCAATATTATAAAACACCTGGTGTCCTCCTTCTCTGAACACATATTTCCGTTGGCACATCTTGGGCTCGCAGGGTCCTCAGTCTCTCATCACCACCAAGGTTATATCCAATTGTATCTGCTATATATGGGCCGCATAGCCTCATTTCCTCCCAAGTGTCACCTTGACCAGGGCCGTGCCAAGGGTCTGTGGTGCCCCCCTGCAGACTATCAGTTGGCGCCCCCGCCCCTCCCCCCCCGTTTTTTTTTTCAATTTTCTAAAAGCCAGTTTCTCATACATCTGCACACAGCTATGGAACGCACTACTGAAGGCCATAAAAACAATGCAAGACCTAACAATCTTCCAAAGGCTACTGAAAACAGATCTTTTCAAGAAGGCATACCATAATCATCCATCTTAAACACTAAATAACACTACACAAGATCCATACAAAACCGAAAGCCTATCACATGATTGATTACCCTCCTTGCTACCTATATTTAAGCTCTACCACTTTAAACCTCATGTCGAATAGAATCTCTCTATAGCAGATGACCTAATGTATGTCACAATCCATTTTATTACTCAGGAACCTTTATGCAATACCATAATGTATTCTTCTTTACCATGTATGTATGCACATGGTATACAAATATACCATGATCTGTTCCATGAATGTCATCATGTATGTATGTACCTTAACGCTATACCATTTGTAACTCTGTTACCCGGAAATGGCAATCGCCATTACGGCAAATGGAAGCCACATTGAGCCTGCAAATTGATGGGAAAATGTGGGGTACAAATGCTACAAATAAAAAATAAATAGATAAAAAAAAGCAACATAGGCACTGTTGTACCTTTCATAAAATAAACACTAAGGACCCTTTCACAAGGCATGCTAGTATTACGATGAAGATGCTCATAAAATTTTGTACTTATTTTGCCATCTATTTTTTTTGGGGGGGGGGGGGGGGGAGGTAATGGCTCACTTTGCTTTTTTCCTGTCTGCCTCTTTGCCTTTCTGTTCCATCAGCTTATCTTCCTTTCTTCGTGCCCTTGTAGTCTCCCCTCCTTCTAGCTTGTTCTCCCCCCCCCCCCCCCAACAGACAGAAATTGCCTTGCCTTGTTTTTCCTGCCTCTTTGCCTTTGTGTTCCATCAACTTATCTTCCTTTCCTCGTGCCCTTGTAGTTTCCCCTCCTCCTTCCTCCCTGATTCTAGCTTGTTCTCTTCCCCCCCCCCCCCCCCCCCCCCCGAAATTTCCTTGCCTTGCCTTTCCTTTCTTCCCAGCTGGCTGGTTCACTCCCAGTTCCCCCAACCTGCAGGGCCTTCAAATCAAATGCACTTTCTTTCCCCATAAGTAGGCCCCAGCCGCCCAGGCCATTACAGTAATCAATAAACAACAAGGCGAATAGGCGATGTCTGTTACCATAGTTGTCAGCAAAAAATAATATATATATGCGGCAGCGGCTCTCCTCTCCTGGCGTCGCGCGTCGGCAACACACCCAGTCCTCGTCCTCCTTCGAAGTTCGGTCGACGTCGACTCGCTGTGCTGACTCGCTCTCAATAACTCGATGGACGGCGCACGGCGGACTACACGGACGGTCAGACTCGGACTGCCTGCCTGCGAGGCTCCAGGCGCATGCGTGGAAGAGCTGGGGGCGGTGCCAAATAGCTGAGCGCTGCGCACGGGAAGGCAGCGCATGCACATAGGCGCCAAGAGGTTTATTTTTTTAAATTTTACAACACAGACTCGGCCGGCGGCGCCCTTGAAGGCAAGCGCCCCCCTGCCGTGCTTACCCCGCTTACCGGGTTGGCACGGCCCTGACCTTGACATGTAACATCTACTTTCCATTTGCTGAGAAAGCACTGTAGCTTACATACAGCTGCAGGAAGATGCTGACAACAGCAAGGCTAGGAGAACTGAGGGCTAGCAGGGCCATATTACAGGCCTAGTATAGGAAGGAATATACAGTTTCCTAATAATTCCTAGCATTCTATTTGTTTTCTTAGCTGCCACTGCACACTGAGCAGAGGGATTCAACATATCATCAGCGATGACACCTAGATCTTTTCCTGGGTAGTGACTCCTAATGTGGAACCTTGCATCATATAGCTATAGTTTGGGTTCCTCTTTCCCACATGCATCACTTTGCACTTACTTACACTATTGTTTATTGTTTATTAATTTTGTATAGTGCCTACTTTGTGAACAAATCTAAGCAGTTATACATTGAACAAAAAATTAAGAAATAGGGAAGGGGAAATGGGACTTGATATCCTGCCTTCCTGTGGTATTTTGCAACGACATTCAAAGCAGTTTACATATACACAGGTACTTATTTTGTACCTGGGGCAATGAAGGGTTAAGTGACTTGCCCAGAGTCATAAGGAGCTGCAGTGGGAATTGAACCCAGTTCCCCAGGATCAAAGTCCACTGCACTAACCACTAGGCTACTCCTCCACCAGGAAAGGAACTCTATATTACAAGATAGGAAAGAACAGGCATACAGAACTTACAAACAACACAGAATTCTGAAATTAAACCACTCATGCCAAATGTATAGATGTGCAAGTCAAATAAACTAAACCTAGAGGACACGGCTCCCATTACAGGAACCCACCGCAGTCATATATCAAAAGAGAGTTGAAAAGCACCGTGAAAGGAGTAGGATGTGTCCAGTCAAAGGTACTGAGGGAGTGAGCTCCATAATGCAGGTGTGAGAAAGAAGAAGGTCACTGGCCCTTGTAGATTCCCACCTTGCTTTAGCAGGATTGGGCATAACCAGTCTGTTATCGTTCAATGAACATAGAGTGTGTGAAGGAGTGTATGGAATTATCAAGGATGCCAGATAGACAAGAATGTTATCTGTTATTTGGATACACAGCCTCCCAGTTTCGTAAGGTTCTCTTGCAATGTTTCACAATCCTCTTCTGATTTAACAACTTTGTGTCATCAGCAACTTTAATGACCTCACTAGTTACATCTCTAGATCATTAATATGTTAAAAAAAAAGCAGCAGTTTCAGCACTTAATCCTTAAAAATCCAAATCTATCTGGATAACTGGGAATTTCCTTAGCGTCCCTCCGGACTGGCCCAGAATGTGACTGATGGGTTGTGCACAGCTTCCAGCAGGTGGAGACTGAGAAAACTGTGACTCTAGAGAGAGCAAATAAGAGCCCTTGCCAGCTAGAGAAAGATCCAGTAATCTCAGTCTCCAGCAGGTGGAGGTGGTGAGCCCTTCAGTCTCATCTAATATAATAAAACTCACCCTCAACGTTCTGAGGACACTGACGTCACTTCCGTAATGAAGGGTTCGTGGTGGTGAAGCCACCGAAAACACCATGTCGCTGGGCCCCGCCCTCGCGTCAAACGTGATGACGTCGAGGGCGGAGCAATGGCGTCACGCATCGAGGGCGGGGCAATGGCATCAGTGGCTTCACAACCAAGAAGCTGATGAAGGTGCGTTCACGAGGTGCGGCCCTATGGCGTCAGTGGCTTCAGAACGACGAACCGGTGGGTAGGGAGGGAGGGGGTGTTGGGGAGGAAAACCTTGCTAGCGCCCGTTTAATTTGAT
The DNA here is from genome assembly GCF_901765095.1 of Microcaecilia unicolor. Lineage (NCBI taxonomy): Eukaryota > Metazoa > Chordata > Amphibia > Gymnophiona > Siphonopidae > Microcaecilia > Microcaecilia unicolor. The sequence goes on from NC_044031.1 coordinate 721,696,852, forward strand.
CCAGAAACGGGCCTTTTTTACTAGTTCCTTTATACTTTTCGTTTCCTGCTCTATTTCTCTTAGTTGGTTTTGAATCTTTGGTTTAGCCTTTTTTTCTGTGTATCCAGTAAAAAAAAAAAAAAGAAAAGCCTGTTGGTTGGAAGCAGAGGCCTGTGGGGGTCTCTTAGTGCCTCAGGGGTGTCAAACTCGGGTGGCCAGGTCCCACCCTCATGTCCTCCCTGGCATTCAATTGAGCTGTGTTTGATTAAAAAAAAAAAAAAAAAAGCTCTGCACAGAAAGAAAGCTTCCTCAAGCTCTTCAGGGGAAGAGCTTTAGAGTCAGGGAGAGGCAGCCGCTAAAAAAAAAAAAAGTGAATTCTTGGTTTTACTTCTCTGCTTCTCTGTAGTTTAAATGGGCAGGATAGTGCCCTTTCTCTCTTTGCTGCGGCTGACCGCTGTTTATTGCTAGATTAATTTGGTTCGCATTAAAAAAAAAGATGCCATATCAGAAAAGCTCTGCCGCTGCTCTGTCAGCGGCAGGGAGTTGGCACGACGGTGCATGTAAATTTTGCTGCGCGGTGGAGGCATCGTCGGATGAAGGGGCAGGGACTGTTAAAAAGTAAGCGCTGCAAGCTGGGGAGACCAATTCGGGCATTGTGGGTTTGGTCAGGTCGGCTCCGATAGCGGCTCCAATTTCAGCGGGAAATGCTGCCATTTTGTCTTCCCCTCTGAATCCTGTGTCCCTGCCTGCAGAGCCGGTCTCTCTGCCGGTTCAAAATTCGGCTTCTGTTTCTTCAGCATCTGAGGGAGGTTTTCCTCCCGAGTTTGTGGTACAAATGTATCAAGCCTTTTTACTGCACAATGCTGATCCTGTGGAAGCTCCTGTGATGAGGGCTCAGGAGGGGCACTTACAAGCTCATTTTCAAAGCACTTAGCCTCCCAAAGTTCCATAGAAACCTATGGAACTTAGCCTCCCAAAGTGCTTTGAAAATATGCCTCCTAGTGTCTTCGAAGCAGTTCAGACAGTCCTGGGATGCAGATGAAGACTTTTCTGCTGAGCATGACCAGGAAATGCCATCCTTGGAAGAGCCAGTGTTGTTTCCCGAGAATCAGTTGCCTGAAGATCTGGTGCAGCCTGACAATGGAGAGGAGGCTTTCCCTGAGGGGGAGGACCCTTCAGTGGTGAGAATTTTCATAAAGGTGACCTGCAGGAACTTATTTCTCTGGTTTCCACTACCTTACGTTTTGAGGAGCAGGAGGCTTCTGCGGCGGAGCCCAGGAAAGTTGATTTGCTGGTGAAGGGTATTCGGCGGCCAGGTAAGACCTTTCTGATGCATCAAGATATTAGAGACATCATTGAGGCACAGTGGGAGGTTCCTGATTCAGCCTTTCACCTTGCTAGATCTATGGTTCGGCTTTATCCTGTCCTGGATTCAGACAAAGAGCTTTTCCGCCCTCCAGTTGTAGATGCGGTGGTCTCCGTGGTCACCAAGCAAAATACAGTTCCCGTTGATGGTGGTACTGCTCTGAAGAATGTCCAGGATCGCCGTATAAAATTCTTGTTGAAGTATAGTTTTGATATCTCTGCTCTGGCAGTGCAGGCTGCTGTTTTTTTGTTCCTGAGTGGCAAGAGCTTATTTCCGTTGGTCTGTGAAGGTCTGTGCATCTGAAAGCCTGAGCAGCCACTGACACATTGCCAACATAGGGTGCGTGTCACAGAAAAAATGGTGTCCCAGTGACATGCGTCTGCATATCATGCACAACAGGCTACATACTGAGCCACAGATTCTCTTTTTGTGGTTGTTTTTTTTTAATGGAACTACAACAAACAACACAGCTCCCAAGGAAAAAAACATCAGTTAACTCTTGAAGACAAAGAATACCTGAAGGGAGGGATCTGCCGAGAGCACCAAATGAAGGTCCCAGCGAGGAAAAGGCCAACAAGACGGAGGCCGAAGGTTTGCCCCTCACAAAAAAAAAAATGGAGAACATCTGGATGGCTAGCTAGAGACTTTCCTTGAACACAACCCCGAAAACACGAAAGGGCCGCAATCTGCACCTTAAGAGAGGTCAAAGCCAGAGCTTTGTCGAACCCACGCTGCAGAAAATCCAAGATTTGTGGCATGGACGCGCGAAAGGGGGATATGCCGAGCTCCTTACACCACATCTCAAAGATCCTCCATGTCCGAACATAATTCAGGGAGGTAATGCGCCAATGAGATACTCGGCGAACTTGGTTGCCACTATGCTTCTCTCTCGTTGGCGCACTACCTCCCTGAATTATGTTCGGACAAGGAGGATCTTTGAGATGTGGTGTAAGGAGCTCGGTATATCCCCCTTTCGTGCGTCCGTGCCACAAATCTTGGATTTTCTGCAGCACGGGTTCGACAAAGCTCTGGCTTTGACCTCTCTTAAGGTGCAGATTGCGGCCCTTTCGTGTTTTCGGGGTCGTGTTCAAGGAAAGTCTCTAGCTAGCAACCCAGATGTTCTCCATTTTTTTTGTGAGGGGCAAACCTTCGGCCTCCGTCTTGCTGGCCTTTTCCTCGCTGGGACCTTAATTTGGTGCTCTCAGCAGATCCCTCCCTTCAGGTATTCTTTTTTTATTTTTTTAATTCTTTATTTATCATTTTTAAATTACAAGCCTTCGTCACGCTTGAAAAGGAAAATCAGATAAAAATAAAACAAAATTACAGAAAATGTTTTAGTTCCAGAAACATAATTATGCATCCTATATTAGACCACAAATTAGAGGGGACAAGAGCCGTTTTCACACGGAAGATCTATAAGCAACAAAAACTAAAGAAATGCTTAACAGTTTTAGCCACTTATAATTATTCCATTTCTCTATAAGCTCAATACTGCTACTATCCAACAGGCTTCATGACAATTTTTTCAATTCTATAAATTGCTTCAAATGAACAGGATTAAAGAAAACATATTTTACACCCAAATATTTTATATTGCATTTACATGGGTAACTTAAATTAAAGGTAGCCCCCCAGCGCCAAGGTAGCTGGTCTCAATGCTAGAAAGTCTTTTCTTCTAATTTGTGTAGATTTAGTAACATCTGGGAAAACCCAGATCTTTTGTCCATAAAATGGAAGTTGTAAATTCCTTAAAGCTAGTTTCCTAACCAGTTCCAAGTCCTGCTGGAATACAAATGAGACCAACAATGTTTGCCTATTTGTTATTGAAGACAAAGATGTTTCCAACAGTTCTGAGACATTGAGATCTCCTTGAGGCTGTTGAGGAGTTTGTGAAAGTCCACTTGGTTTTTTTGTAGGTAGGTAATATATTTTATTAAGAGGAGGAATATTCTCAGAGGTAAATTTTAAAATTTCCATCAAGTATCTCTTAAATGTGTCCAAGGGGGAATACACCTCAGTACAAGGAAAGTTTAACAATCGAAGATTTAATCTTCGGTTGTAATTTTCAAAGTATTCCAACCTATTATATATCTGTGTATTGTCCTGAATCAATTTCGATGTTACCTCTTTCATTTTAACAGAATCAGCTTCTAAAAGATTTACTTTCTCAGTCAACTCGTTACTCATAGTTGTAAATGCAGTTTTTAAATTCTGTAAATTTTCAGATAAATTGTCAATCTTGCCTGTTGAAGTCTTCACAGAGTTGTCCAGACGCTGGAGCACCTCCCATATTGCCTCCAGCGTAACCTTTGCAGATGAAGCCTTAGATGTTTGGGGCTTCCCTTGCAGGGGCTCAAGGCCCTTCGACTCCGTTGTCATGGGAGATCCAGGAAGAGATCCAATTTGCTGGCCCAGTGGCAGATTTGTTTCCCTGACTTCCGAGGTCGACAATCCACCCGCAAATTCGAGTACCACCGGCTGCAAAGGCGGGAGTTGCGTCGGGGGAGACAATGATGTGTCAATTCCCTGGATCTCAGCGCCTCCCTGCGTCGAAAGATCAGCGGGACCTCCTGACGCTGTAAAAGTGGATTGCCGCGTAAGGAACTGCTCCATGGACTGCTGGACAGGTGTTGAAGTTAGGGAGGGCTGGGTCCTCACCCTTACGATCCCTTTTCTCTTGCTATGAGGCATTGCAACAAGAGATTTTAAGGCAAAATTTTTTCGGGGAAATTTTTGCAAGAGAGGTTATAAATTTCCAGCAGCTATGGGCTACTCACTGACGCGAGCAGTTGGTACCGCCGCCATCTTGCTCCGCCCCCCTCCCTTCAGGTATTCTGTGTCTTCAAGAGTTAACTGATGTTTTTTCTTTGAGAGCTGTGTTGTTTGTTGTAGTTTCATTAAAAAAACACACACACACACAAAAAGAGAATCTGTGGCTCAGTATGTAGCCTGTTGCGCATGTCATTTGGACACTATTTTTTCTGTGGCACGCACCCTGTGTTGGCAATGTGCCAGTGGCTGCTCAGGCTTTCAGATGCACAGACAATGTCCTTACTGTTTTCCTTCCTTCTGCTTTGGTACTTTATTACTGGATCTTTCTCTAGCTGGCAAGGGCTCTTATTGGCTCTCTCTAGAGTCACAGTTTTCTCAGTCTCCACCTGCTGGAAGGCGTGCACAACCCATCAGTCACATTCTGGGCCGGTCCGGAGGGACTAAAGGAAAGCAAATTAGCAGGTAAGGTCTAATTTCTCCTTGTCTATCCCTGAAGCAGTACCCTAACTCTTAGGCCATACCTTGACTACTGAATCGAGTATTAAGATTTTAGAAATCACATTAGATCCTACATTTTCTTTTCAGCCCCATATTTCATCTGTTGTCCAGAAGTGGTTCTTCACATTATATCTTATTATGTAATTGAGGCCCTTGATTGATAAATCATCACTGCATAAACTAATCCATGCACTTGTCTTAAGCAGACTTGACTACAGGAAGTCTTTTTTGTTGAATTACCTAAATAACTGAAATTCAATCATATGAAAGCCCTTTTGAAAGCAGCCAACTGGCTACTATGCTCTTACTGAACCAAGTTCAAGATGTTAGTTCTGACATTTAAGGCATTTTATAAAGGTCTCCTGCAATATTTGGGTAATTTATTAATCCCTTACTGCCCTTTACAGTCTTTGAGATCCCAAACTCAGAACCGCCTGGTGATATAACTATTGTCCCGAGCGAGATTAGACTCTACCAGAGAATCGGCATTTTGTTTTAATCAAGCACCAGCCTTGTGGAATTCTTTGCCCTAATATCTGTGTCTAAATACTGGTCTAGCTAGCTTCAAAAAGAGTCTTATGACCTACTGTTTTTTTTTTATTGGTGTTTTCAGGTCCCTAGCATAGCAATACATCTGGGACCAGTATATGAGCTAACTCCTCCATATTTTCCCTTCTTTGATCTGCCAATCTCTACTCCATTATTCTCCCCCTATGTGGTTTGTGAATCTGTGTCTCTGTTCACTTGATGATTACTATAATTAGTCAATTTTTGGAGCTGAAGTCATGTAAACCACTCTGTTCATACATAAGGTGATATATGAAATGATATGAATAAATAAATGGTTAATTAAGTGGGCTATATACATTTTTAAACTAACCAAATTTAAATTTCCATCCAAAGTGAATCAGGTAGAAAAGTTAACAAAGAAAGGGCTCCATTTACTAAGTCACAATAGATTCCTGGTGTGGCAAATGTAGCAAAGCCCATTCAGTTCCTATGGACTTAAGCATATTTGCCGCAGGGGAATCACTACCACATAGTGATCAGTACATGCATCTAGCTTCGCCTACCTCTATACACAATTATGGAAGTGGAGGAGTGGCCTAGTGGTTAGGGTGGTGGACTTTGGTCCTGGGGAACTGAGTTCAATTCCCACTTCAGGCACAGGCAGCTCCTTGTGACTCTGGGCAAGTCACTTAACCCTCCATTGTCCCATGTAAGCTGCATTGAGCCTGCCATGAGTGGGAAAGTGCAGGATACAAATGTAACAAAAATAAAATAGATACTATTGGAGATTCTACATGGAATGTTGCTCCACTATAGCAACATTCCATGTAGAAGGCTGCACAGGCTTCTGTTTCTGTGAGTCTGACGTCCTGCAGGACGTCAGACTCACAGAAGCAGAAGCCTGCACGGCCTCATTGGTTTATCTGCAAGGGCCGACTTTTACATGGAATATTGCTAGTGGAATAGCAACATTCCATGTAGAATCTCCAATAGTAGCAACAGTGGAGGAGTGGCCTAGTGGTAATGGAGGAGTGGCCTAGTGGTTAGGGTGGTGGACTTTGGTCCTGAGGAACTGAGTTCAATTCCCACTTCAGGCACAGGCAGCTCCTTGTGACTCTGGGCAGGTCACTTAACCCTCCATTGCCCCATATAAGCCGCATTGAGCCTGCCATGAGTGGGGTACAAATGTAACATAAATAAAAATAAACTACTGAATGCTATAAAAACATTGCACAACTTGACAACCTTTCGGAAGTTACTGAAGACCTACCTGTTCAAAGAGACTTACAAAAAGAATCCTCCTTAATGACTTGATTCCTAATCTATACCAGAACCAACCAATACTGATCCCTTCTAATTTGATTATTATTATCATTATTGAACAGTATATCTTATCTTGCTCTCATTTATATGTTATGTATTATCTTTATTTACCCTATTTACCTGATATCCTTGCACACCAATAGTAATAATATGCTGAACCTCTTACTCTGTTATTGATGATGCCAGTGCAACATAATGTAAGCCACATTGAGCCTGCAAATAGGTGGGATAATGTGGGATACAAATGCAGCAAATAAATAAATAGTAAAAGGAGCCCAAAATCTATGGTGCTACTTTTTTTATAACAGTAACAATCTGCCTGATACAACAAAACTGCCACTAAACCAACACTTAAACGGCTGTCCAGCGGAATTCAGCGCCAGATAGCTGGCTATTGCTGGATAGCAACTTAAAGATAGCCAGTTAAAGTGCGCGATATAGCCGTCTATCTCCCGATTTTATAAACCTGACCTGCCAAGTTTGGCAGCCATATTTGGTCACCACAGTAGCTAGAATAACTTTGGCCGGTCTCACTTTAATTGGCCGGAAATGGACCGTCATTGAATATCTGGGTTTAGCGCCAACCGTGGGAGGCAGGTCTGAATATCAGGGCCAATGTATTTGACTGGCTAACTCTGCTCCCTTTGTGAAGTCAAAGCTGAGTTAATGAGCTGGGTAACATGCAGGTTGTAGTACAGTGGTGATTGTTTTCTATGTATTTGAGCGGACTTTCAGGGCAACTGCTTGTCCCTCTGAGAATTTTTGATTCTCTTTGATGAAGTCAAAGTGACTAGAAAGTACCGTCTACCTTCCAGCGCTAGTTCACACAGAACAGATAAGTCTTATCACAAACAGGACTACACATGGCACGATGCACTGTGCACTGTGTTGCAAATTCGAACACTAGAACTACCATACAGTCTCTAGCCAGAAACTGAGCATCTTGTCACATCACATATCCCTCCCCAAGGACCAGCCCTTAGTGTTTCGCACATGGCCCCGCTTTTCAACCTGTAATGACAAACAAATAAGGCCCTGCACTGAGTCTGCATATGGCCCTATGTCCTTCACAGGCTGCATCTCCCTTCCCAGTGGCAACCCAAATTAGTCTGGACCACAAAAAACAAAGAAGTTAAATTATTAATTCCTTTGCGTCACCAGCAGATTAATCCATAGACTTGTGGGTTGTGTCCGTTTACCAGCAGGTGGAGATAGAGAGCACTGAATTAAACTGTGCCTTATAGCACATAATGCTACTTGGCCAGCCAGTATTCTCTGTTTCCAGCAGGCAGACTGACGTGTTCCACAGGCTCCTTGCTTCTTTTGCTTAATGCTCCTGTTATGGCTTTGTTGGTTCAGTAGAGCTCGGGGGTGTTCTGGCTAAGCAGTGCCAGCTTTAGGGGGTATACCTGGTTACCCAAGGTCCCTTCCCCACCCCAGTGTCCTCTCCCTGGCTGTTTCCACCGGCCCTTCCTTCCTCACAGAATTGCCACCTAATTAAAAAAAAACTTTAATTATTTCAGGCATTCTATATGGTGGGTGTTCACACTATCCTCAGTGCTTGTCAGCCCCTTTAAGGAGAGTGAGTTCGGCTTCAGTTTCCTGCCTGATCTTCTAAGGGAGACCGGCCTGGCACTGTTTCTGTTGGAGTGAGTGTGCCTCTAAATGTCCTTCCTGCTGCTTCTCTCCTCATGGTTTTGCTGACTTGATTTTTTAAGTGCAAGCTGTTGTTTGGTGAGGAACTTGAGAAGCTAGTCAAGGACCTCATGGATTCGAAGACTCGGCGTTTACCCGAGTACAAGCCCCATGCATCGGCTAAGGGGGATCAAGTGAGATCTCGATTTCAGAATAACAAGCGGTATCAACCGGGTTGCCTTTCCTTTTCCTCCAAGTCCCATGATCAGCAGAAGCAGTCCTCTCAGATGGACAAGCACGCTTCTGGAACCTCGGGACAGCCTTCCCCTTCCCCTTGGGCATCACAATGACGGGGTCTTGACCCACTTGTCGCTTCCCATAGGGGAATGGCTATCCCACTTCTACGAGGAGTGGGCCAAGATTACTATGGACCAGTGGGTCTTGGAGCTGGTTCAAGTTCTCTTCTCCTGTCATAGATTATTTCTTGGTCTCCCTGTGCGTCACGACACACAAGTGAGAGGCCATGCACTCTACACTGCTGCGGTTGGAGGTGGTAGTTCTCGTGCTCGAGCAGAAGTGGAATCATGGACACTATTCTATATATTTTGTGGTGCTAAAGAAGAATGGCTCCTTTCGTCCAGTTTTGGACCTCAAGGGCGTCAACCGCTTTCTTAAAATCCTCCTCTTCCACAGTTGATCATAGCGGTGGTTCAGCCTGGCAAGTTCCTCAAGGTGCACAACCTCAAGGAGGCGTATCTACATATTTCTATCTGGCCGCCACACCAGTGATTTCTCCGCTTTGTGATTCTGGGTCTTCACTTTCAGTTCCAGGTGATGCCATCCAGCCTGGCCACAGCCCTACACACCTTTACCAAGGTGATGGTGGCTGCAGCCTTGAGAAGGGAAGTCATCCTGGTTCACCCCTATCTCGACGACTGGCTCATCAGAGACTCATCAGCGCACGAGGGGGAGTTGGCCACTTCACAGGGCATAGCCCTCTTACACTTCTTGGGCTGGGTTATTGACGTGACCAAGAGCCACCTTGTTCCCACTCAGACGCTGGAATATCTGGGGGTCCTATTTGACACGGCCTGTGGTAGGGTGTTTCTGACAAAGCAAAGGCGTCTCAAGCTGCAGTGTCAAGTTCGGCTTTTGTGACAGTTGTCGATGCCTCGGGTCAGGGATTATGTCCAGGTCTTGGGGTACATGGCTGCATCCCTGGAGGTGGTCCCGTGGGCTCGGGCTCACATGTGGCCTCTGCAGCAGTCCCTCCTGAGTTGGTCTCCAGTGTTGGAGGATTATTAGCAGTGTCTCATTTGGCAGCCCAGGGCTCATCTCAGTCTGGCCTGTGGCTTCGCGACAGCAATCTGTTGTGCAGTGCTCCTCTATCTACCCCCGAATGGACAGCAGTGATCACCGATGCCAGCCTGTTAGGATGGGAGGGCGCACTGCCGCTCTCTGTATTTTTAAGGTCTCTGATCCACGACGGAGGCCCAATGGTCCATCAACAGGTTGGAGCTCAGGGCAGTCCATCTGGCTCTACTGGCCTTCCAGTTGATGGTGGAGGGCACACCGGAATGCGTTCTGTCTGACAATGTGTTGGCAGTAGCTTACATCAACCGGCAGGGCGGCACCCGTAGCCCTGCTTTGGCAGAGGAGGTGGACTTGCTTCTTCGGTGAGTGGAGGCTCACCTGGTGCAGATTTCTGCAGCTCATATTGCAGGAATGACCAATGTTCAGGCGAATTTTCTGAGCCAGACCACCTTGGATCCAGGGGAGTGGAAACTTTCCATCTCAGCCTTTCAACTGATCGTCGGGAAATGGGGGACTGCGGATAGACCTGATGATGACCAGCCGCAATTACAAAGTTCTGCAGTTTTTCAGCAGAAAAAGGGAACATGGCTTTGAGGATCGCGATGCTCTGCTTCCTCTATGGCCTATGATAGGCAGGTTACTTCATCAGATTTGCTTTAATCGAGGCCGAGTGATTCTCATAGCTCCAAATTGATCCCACAGGCTGTAGTACACGGATCTTGTCCGGCTTCTGGTAGGCAAACCATTTTGACTTCCCATGGCTCCCAAACTTCTTTGCCAGGGGCCTCTTCAAATGGAAGATCTCTCCCCTTTTATTCTAATGGCCTGGCTATTGAGCAGTCAAAGTTGAGAAAAAAAGGGTACTCGGATTCGGTTATTGCTACATTGCTTCAGGCAAAGAAGCGGTCTAACTTTGCAATGTATGTACGCATTTGGCATGTTTTTGAGTCTTGGTGTGGAGATCAGGTGGTCTCGCCATTTCAAGCTTTCTTACCAGTGATTTTGACCTTCTTGTGGGATGGCTTACAGAAAAGCTTGGCGGTCAACTCTCTTTGGGTGCAAGTTGCAACCCTTGTGTGCTACAGGGCCAGGTTTCTCATTCTTCCATTGCCTCACATCCGGATATGGTCCATTTCCTCAAAGGGGAGATGCGGCATAAGCCTCCTATGGTGCACCAACCTGTGCTTGGATTGGAATCTTAATCTGGTTCTCTGGGTTTTACTTCCATTGCTTTCAATGGAAGCAAAACCCGGACTGGATCAACGTGTCCTCCTCTTTCTGGAGCCATATGGTAGCCCTACTGTTACCGCAAACAGTGAAAGCGATGCAGAACCCCTTAATAATGTTTGTGCTAGACTGGCTACAACCAGTCTAAATCAATTGTTGCAAGCTTTGAGCATCAGGGCCTAAGAGTTACCACCTAGAAAAAGGATCTAGATGCCATTATGGACAATATGTTGAAATCCTCTGCTCAGTGAGTGTGCAGTGGTGGCCAATAAACAAAATGGAATGTTAGGACTCCACATCAGCAACTGGAAAGCTTGGGATGCAGGGCTGGAGACTGATTTGTTTGGCCCTCCATCCAAAAGGGTGTTCTGCTGCCCCTGGCCGAATTAGAAAATGTTCAGAGAAGGCCAATCAAAATGATAAATAGGATAGAATTACTCTTCTATGAGGGACGGCTAAAGAGGTTAGGGCTCTTCAGCTTGGAAAAAGATGGCTGAGGGGAGAGATGACAGAGGTCTATAAAATAATGAATGGAGTGGAACGGGTAAAAGCACAAATTGGTTGTTTACTGTTTCAAAAACTAAAAAGACAAGGGAGCCTGTCATGAAGCTAGTAAGAAGCACATTTGAAACAAATCAGAGAAAATATTTTTTCTCTTAACACACAGTTAAGCTTTGGAATTCATTGCCAGAGGATATGGTATATAAACTGTTAGTGTGACTGGTCTGAAAAAGGTCTTTGGACAATCTCCTGGAAGAAAAGTCCCTTTATTAAGGGGGACTAGTCTTAGGGAAATCCAGTTATTATGCCTGGAGTAAGCAGCCTGGGATCTAGTTAGAACATTACATATCATAAAAACATAAGCTTTGCCATACTGGAACAGACTGAAGGTCCATCAAGCCCAGCATCCTGTTTCCAACAGTGGGCAATCCAGGTTACAAATACTTGGCAAGATCCCAAACAGTACAATACATTTTATGCTGCTTATCCTAGAAATAAGCAGTGGATTTTCCCCAAGTCCATCTTAATGATGACTTATGGACTTTTGTTTTAGGAAGTTATCCAAACCTTTTTTAAACCCCGCTAAGCTAATTGCTTTTACCACATTCTCTGGCAATGAATTCCAGAATTTAATTACACGATGAGTGACTAAATATTTTCTCTGATTTGTTTTAAACTTACTACTTTGTAGCTTCATTTTGTGCCCCCTAGTCCTAGTATTTTTGGAAAGAGTAAACAAGCGATTCATGTCTACCCATTCCACTCCACTCATTTTGGGAGTCTGCCAGGCATGTGACCTGGAATTATCATTGCTGGAAACAGGATATTGGACTTGATGAACCTTTGTTGTGATTCAGTAAGACCATTTCCTGTGTTCTTAAGTATGCAAAACTTTGCTTGCAAGAAGTTGTTAATGTTTTAAAAAGGGCTCAAGAGGTGACCTGGAAAACTACAGACCCGCAGCATTTAGAGACACCAACTCATGCATTGTAGCAGTAAAGGAGGACTCAGGAGCCAGAACAGAAAACTACTGTGCTCAGTGCCTTGTCAGTGATGTAAACCATGTAGCACTCTTCCACCCCTCCTCCCCACACCCCCTCCTCACATGCACACGCAAACATCCTCAAACCAAGGCCTGACTGTTAGCTGCTACTCCTTCCATCCCAATTTGTCATTTACTGTCTCCTGCATCCAGCAGCAGCAGCAGCCAGCCTGACCACTATAGTCTGCAGTGGGTCACTGGACTTCATTCTGCAGGCAGCCTCTCTCCTCTGATCTCCAACTATTGGCACAGTTGCACAATTCTTTCAAGAAATGGCTTTGCATGGCCCTCTCTAACTCAGCCCCTAACTTTCCTCCCCTGGGAAGGTAAACCAGAATGAATGTGGCTAGTGCCTGGCAGAATGGATGAATGTTAACTGACTGGGTAGTGGCTCTGGGATGTGAGCCTACCCGTGGTATCTATGATAAGGGAGGTATGCACCTGGGAGCAATTTTTGAAGTACACTGCAGTGCCCCCTAGGGTGCCCGGTTGGTGTCCTGGCATGTAAGGGGGACCAGTGCACTACAAATGCTGGCTCCTCCCACGACCAAATGCCTTGGATTTCGCCGGGTTTGAGATGGTCGTCATTAGTTTCCATTATCGCTGAAAACCAATGCCGGCCATCTCTAAAGCCGGCCCAGATGTTGAGATTTGGCCGGCTCCAACCGTATTATCGAAACGAAAAATGGCCAGCCCTTAACTCTAGGGGCCCTTTACGCAAAGCTGCGGTAAGCACTAATGCACTCAGGTGTCCCACGGTAGTTCTTTTTATGTATATGTGCTACCCACACGCTAAAAAATTGTTTTTATTTTTTTATCGCTGGAGGTGGAGAGTAGGTGTGTTCTGCACTAATCGGTTAGCACAGCTACATTGCCGCACGCTAACCGATTAGCATGTGAGCCCTTAGTGCTTAGAAAATAGATGTAGTTAAGGATTCAGGCACTAACGGGAAAGCTTGCCCGTGGCCATTATTGGCAAAATAGAAAAATCAGCCGCTTCCCGGCAGCGCTAAAAGTGGCAAACCTGTGCTAGGGATAGCGAAGGCCACTTTTTAAAGGTTCCATTTGTATACAATCTTTTCCTTTTGTTGGACTGACCTGGATAACATTCAGCTATTGTGTTTTCATATATATATATATATATATATATATATATATATATATATAGTAACATAGTAGATGATGGCAGAAAAAGACTTGCACGGTCCATCCAGTCTGCCCAACAAGCCAAACTCATATGTGCTACTTTTTGTGTATACCTTACCTTGATTTGTACCTGTCCTTTTCAGGGCACAGACCTTATAAGTCTGCCCAGCACTATCCCCGCCTCCCAACCACCAGCCCCGCCTCCCACCACCGGTTCTGGCACAGACCGTATAAGTCTGCCCAGCACCATCCCTGCCTCCCGCCACCGGCTCTGCCACCCAATCTCGGCTAAGCTCCTTAGGATCCATTCCTTCTGAACAGGATTCCTTTATATTTATCCCACGCATGTTTGAATTCCGTTATAGATAGATAGATAGATAGATAGATAGATAGATAGATAGATAGATAGATAGTGCATGTCAACATCAATAAATAATTTAAATAATTAACTCGCTGGCAACTGTTTCAGAACCAACAGTAACTTAAAAGAAATGCTTCGCAACCAGCATCAACATGTCACTTAACAGTGCATTATAACCATTAGTACCCCCCTCCCCCACCCCATTACTGTGTTTCCTTAGTAAGCATTGTTTTTGTTATCACTGTTCTTTGTTAGATCTGTGAATAATGTATACTGATTCATAATGTACAATCTAGATAATGTTTTTTTTCCCCTTGTCAATTGTATAAAATAAATAAAATGCAAGGTTTTGTAGAAAATCCAGAAAAAAAGGGATGTAAGCCTGAGATGAATGGCAGGACAAAAGGAGCAGCAGGTTGGAAAAATGTAGAAAAAGTCTGAAACAAGAGTAGGGGGTCCCCAGGGCCCAGACTAAGGCCTGTGGACTAGAAGTGGCTCATTTTGTTGTGCTGCTATGCTCTCTTTCCACACATGGCTAAATACGGTCTGTGAAGAAAGTTTTACTCTTGTTTTTTTTTCCCCACATGTGACAGCCAGTCAGGAGGCAAGGCTGGCAAGATTCCCAGATTCCACTCAAGACGATGGTTCTACAGCATGACAGTAAATTCACCAAACTCCCATGGGGACTTCTCCCTCAACCAGCTCTTTGAGTGATTTGAAATGTCCCATGTGGCCCTATTCATGGAATGTTTGGGCTCCCTGGGTAGCAGAATAAGAAAATGCAGAAATTGGAGAAGAGAATAAATGTAGGAAAACAGAAAATGTACTGAAAATAAATATAAATAAAATTAATGGAAAAAGTTAGAGATGATGGCACCCAGAGGCAGGAGGGAGTAGGCATCCCTCATACCAGAGGTATGGAGGGATCTGGGAGGGGGGGTGAGCCACTGTAAGGCCACCAGGCATGAATTTGGGGGGGAGGGTCTGGGCCTGGCCAGGAGTCCCACTGTACCACCTGGGCTTTTTCTAAGTTTAGGGAGGTGCTGAGGGGGGTTGGGGGCCACTGGACCACCAGGGTTTTTTGTTAATTTAGTGGGGGAAGGGGTTGGGCTGATGCTCGTGAGGGGGCAGCTTTGTTGGGGAAGCCCCTCAGGCAGGGCAGAGTGGTCGGGTTGGTGGACCTGGTATTTAGGTATCTGGCACTAAATAAGCTTGAGAGCCTTTTTATGGGGGGAGAGGAATTTCTGTGGGATTCTTAATGACCATATTTTAATGTGTCTGTGCTAATGGTTTCAGTACCTACACTGCAGGGGCTTATCTGCATGGGGCCACGGGGCCTGGACCCCCCTACTGCCAACGCCTTCGATCCCCCTCCCGCCGCCAACCCTCCCCCGCCGCCACTGATACCTTTGCTGGTGCTGCCAGCCGAACAAGTCCTGTTCTCCAGCGCGGATCTGCAAGGGCAGGCTTCGCTTCTGTGAGTCTGACGTCCTGCACGTACAACGTGCAGGACGTCAGACTCACAGAAACAGAATCCCGCCCTTGCAGATCAGCAACGCGGCTGCACGCTTCTGTTTCTGTGACGACATGACGTCCACACGGTCCTTTCTGCCGAAGTCTGGCCTGATCTAGTCCAGTCCAGGTTAGCGGCCGTCCGACTCCACAATTCTTCCCGCTGCCGCCCTGTTGCTCACCGCCTCATTGTGCCTCACTGCCACCCTGGCTGGCTGCTCACCGTGACCCACCTCGTGCCTCACAACTTCGGGTTCGCAAACTTCGTGCCAGCCAGTTACCACTCACCAGAGGAGGAGGACTGGAGCACTGAAGAGCCCACCACCGACCACTGCAGCAGCAGCACCAGTAGTCCTTCAGGCTCCACACTGCCCTGCCTGCTGTCCACTCCAGAGTCCAGACTGAGAATCCAGACTCTCCAGGAAAAAAAAACCCAAAACAAAACAAAAAACTTTGGGGACACTGGTGAAGTGATGCTGGGTTGGGCTGGTGTGTGTGGGTTGTGGAACTGTGGGAACTGCAGAGTTAACTCGATGCTGGGTGATGTGGGGTTAGTGCCCCCCCATTTTAACTCTGGCCCCCTCAAAATGTCAGCTCTATATATGCCCCTGCTACACTGAAACCATTAGAACATTTAGGAGCAGCTCTAGTCCGGCCAGTGCTTTTTCTGTAGGAAAATAGGTACCGGTACTCATACAGGGTCTACCTTAAGGGCAAGGTCACTATTTATGACTCCACCCTACAGTAGCCACACCCCTACAGTAACCACATACATGTTACTAGCCATGGAATATATAAAAAGGCATCATTGAAAATATCCCTACAGACCATAAACTAATAAAATATGTAGACAAAATTGCAGCTGAAACCCCCCAAAACCAGACTCTGACATGCAGGACAACACCACTACTTTGATCGTCTTCTCTTAACTCTATTGCCAGGATTCCTGTTCATTTGTTATTTTTCTCTCCTCTTTTTCCTTTCATCTTCAGTTTATTTTCTGCCTCTGTCCACATGTAATTATTTCTTACTATCTAATTTCCCTCTTTTGACTGTGTCCCTCCTTCCATCCAGCAATTCCCCTCTCTGTCCTCCCCACTTCTATCATCTGCCCCTCTTCTTCCCACTTCTTTTGTCTGCCCCTTTCTCTCCTCCCATCCAGAATTTCCTCTCTCTCTCCTCCCCTCTGCCATCGTCTTCCCCACTTCCATCCAGCATTTCCTCCCTCCTTCCCACTTCCAGCATTCCCCCCTCCCCATTTCCATCATTTGTCCCTCTTTCCTCCGCATTTCCCCTCTCCTCCCCAATTCCATCCAGCATGTCCCCTCTCTCTCCTCCCCACTTGAATTGTCTGTCCCTCTCTCTGCCTCTCTTCCATCCAGAATTTTCCCTCTTTCCTCTAGTATCTCCCTCTTTCTGTTCCCATCCTTCCTGCATTTCTCCTCTCTCCCCTTCCTTTCATCCAGAATATCCCCCTTTTCCCCTCCTTCCAGCCAGCATTTTCCCTTTTTCTTCCCCCCTTTCATCCAATGTCTCTCTCCTCTTCTGTCCATCATTTCTCCTCCCCCTCCCTCCCTCCTTCCTTTCTCTCCAGGTCTACAGCTGCTTCTCCCAATGAGCAGCAGTGGCAGGCAAAGCAAGCAGTAGCAGGTGTGTGGGGCCACAGTGCTTGAGTGCTCACTGTAGACTCTGCCAATCCCCTGCCCATCTGATGTCAAGTTCTTGTTGCAGGGCAGGGCCTGGCAGAGCCAACAGTGCGAGCCAAGCACTGCAGCCCTGCACATGGAGTGGAGGAGTGGCCTAGTGGTTAGGGTGGTGGAGGACTTTGGTCTTGGGGAACTGAGAACTGAGTTCAATTCCTACTTCAGGCACAGGCAGCTCCTTGTGACTCTGGGCATGTCACTTAACCCTCCATTGCCCCAGGTACAAATAAGTACCTGTACACAATATGTAAGCCACATTGAACCTGCCATGAGTGGAAAAGCACAGGGTACAAATGTAATAAAATGTTACTGCTTGCTTTTCCTGATGCTGCTCATCAGGATATGGGAGGATGAGCAGGTAAGGAAACAAAAAAAAGGTACCAGCACGTAATGACACAAAAACCCTGACTCCAGCGCTAATTACTTTTAATTTTTAATGCTAGTGTTATGTTTTGAGCATCAGCCCCCTAGTAAGGAGCAAGAAGTATCCATAAAGGCTGGAGGGCAAGGGGAGGGGACCAAATAGCTTCAAAGCCTGAGCCTAGGTCTTAGTGAAAGCCACTCGAAGCAGTGAGGGTGGCCCTTGATTGGAGGGAGAGGGTCACATGCAGTTGTCAGGGGCTGATTTATCAGAGCTGAGATTGAAGACAGAACCAGGAAATGACAACAGGGCCAGGAAAGACCTGGGCTTCTCTGAAAGGGAAGAAGAGGTCACATGCAAAGCAGTGACCACTAGGAGTAAAGATTACACACTTAGCAGGAGTGACTGCATTATTATGAACCTGTGGCAGATCAGTGGGGATAATCAGGCAAAGGGAAGCTAAAGAACATGTAAAGGCAAGGCCACAACACACACAGGTGTTGAAGATCTGCTGTGTCCCTGCCCACTCCCTCTTGTTATGGAGTGGGCAGCCATATGGCAGCCTTCAGTGTGTGCATGTGTTGAGGCCCCCCCATGCTTCTCTGGCTGCCTGTTTGTTCCCGCACCTCAACACAGTGGTAAAAGATGGGTAAGAGTAAGGGGATACTTTGTGATGCTGGACTACTGGGGGTTGGGGAATGAGACAATAGGGGGTGATAGCTGATCCACGAGGGGGGTGACAAGAAGATGCTGGACACTTTTTTTTTTTTTTGTTACATTTGTACCCAGTGGTGTGCTGGAGCAGGCTCTCACAGGCTCGCGAAAGCCGGTTGTTAAGTTTTTAAGAATTTTGGGAGCCGGTTGTTAAATAGGGCCCTCCATGGCTACTTTAACAACTGGCTCCCAAAATGTGGGCTTGGGCCCCCTTCTGAATTCTCTTTTACTTTGCTGGTGGGGATGCTGAGCCCTGCCAGCCAAGTAAATAGACTGCTGCTGCTCCCCACTCTTTGTTTCCAGCTCTGAGCAGCAGGCTGGGACTTCTCGAGCATGTGAAAGAAGTTCCAGCATGCTGCTCAGAGCAAGATGTTGGGAGTGGTGGCAGTCCATTTATTGGCTGCCAGCAAAGGTATGCCTAGCATGCCCGCACGAAGGGAGGTAGGAAAGGGAGGCAAGTTTTGCTCACAACCCCCCCCCCCCCCCCCCCCCGGCCACCCCTGGCCCTTCCAACTGCAGAGCTGGCTACGTCCGGAGAAAGAGCCTGTTGTTAAAAATTTACCAGCACACCCCTGTTTGTACCCCGTGCTTTCCCACTCATGGCAGGCTCAATGCAGCTTACATGGGGCCTGTGCCTAAAGCGGGAATTAAACTCAGTTCGTCAGGACCAGGGGCGTATCTGCGTGGGGCCACAGGGGCCTGGGCCCCCGCAGATTTTGCCCCGGACCACCCTACCGCCGTTAACCCTCCCTCCCTCGCCTACCGCCGTCACCTACCCCGAGGTCCGCTTCCTCCGGCTTTTTAAAATATTGCTTCAGCTGGCGGGGGACCCCAACCCCCCGCCAGCCCAGCCGCGATCTTTAACTTTTTCATCCTCGTCGTGCAGTGCGCTGTGAAAGCTGCATGCATCTTTAGATCTAGTTGGATGGAGTCTGTCTGATGTCGCAGCACGTTGACGTTACAACGTGCTGCGACGTCAGACTCCATCCAACTGGATCTAAAGATGCATGCAGCTTTCACAGCGCGCTGCACGACGAGGATGAAAAAGTTAAAGATCGCGGCTGGGCTGGTGGGGGGTTGGGTCCCCCGCCAGCTGAAGCAATATTTTAAAAAGCCGGAGGAAGCGGACCTCGGGGTAGGTGACGGCGGTAGGCGGGTGAGGGAGGGAGTGTTAACGGCGGTAGGGGGGGTTGACGGTGGTGTAGGGGGGGTTGACGGTGGTGTGGGGGGGGTTGACGGCGGTAGGGGGGCTATAATGTGCCCCCTCACTCTAGCCCATGCCCCCCCACCGCCGAACCTCAGATACGCCCCTGGTCAGGACCAAAGTCCACCACCCTAACCACTAGGCCACTCCTCAATGAGGTAAGAGAGGGGGAACAGTAATATGCTGGATTGTGGGAGAGGAAAAGTTTGTGGCACAGCCTCGAGGTCATTTTCGAAAACAACTGTCAATGGGCGAGACCACAAACAGGTTTATTCTCAGACCTCCCGTTGTGAGGGACGGAACGCCAACTTTTCGTGAAAAGAGTAAGACCACTAGAGGGGGCCAAAGAGCCTTTTTGCGATCTTTTGCTGGGGGTGATGGATGAGAGTTAGCCAATCACATAGGAGCGTTCGGTGACTGCGTGGTAACCAGTCAGACTTTCACTTGAAGCCCGGAAGTGGTCTGTGTACGGTGTCAAAGCTGCCAAGGAGGGTTTTAAACCTCATTGTAGTACTTTCATGGTGTTGTTTCGGGAGAGGCTGCTCTTCCGGAATCTGCGAGTCTCTCTTGTGGAAGGAGGGAGGAAGAACTATCCAGGGGGTACGGCTCGGTTCCGCTTGCGGTTCGTAAAGGGCAGGGCCCATGGAGACTAACGTAGGTACCGTGGACTCGTTGCAAGCGGGAGCTGCGCCGATGCGAGCAGAAGAAGATGCAGCAGGTAGGGGGCGAGAGGCTGTATGCAGTGGAGGGTTAAATGACTTGCCCAGAGTCACAAGGAGCTGTAGTGGGAATCGAGCCCAGTTCCCCAGGATCAGAGTCCGCTGCACTAGCCACTAGGATCTCACTCATGTTTGGTTTTCATTTTTTTTTTAACTTCTAGTGACGCTTTAATCTCTCATAGGACGGGGGAGAGAGGGGGTTAAAAAAGAGATGAAGGTTTTGAAAAGAACCAGTTGGATCTTTCAACATTAGAATTGTTAAGACAAAAATTGTTATTGTTTTGCTTCTGTGATAGCAAACTTACTGCTCAGTAGCAATTATTTTTGATGTGCAGGCGTGGTAGGCAGGCTGGCACAGAGACCATTCCCCTCTTTCTGTAATCTTAGTGCCTAAATGTAAGCGCCATTTGCATGCTAAGGTCACAGAGTACTAGCAGTTAAAGTGCATGGATGTAACATTCATGCGTGTGTGCTGAGCACTATTCTGTAAATTGTGGGCGCAAGGTGCATAGTGCATATTTGCAAGGAATGTTTATATGAGCAAGGGCATGGTCAGGTCCCACATTTATGTGCTTAATTTATAGAATATTACCGGTTATGTGCAAAAGTGTAATAATAATGTTTGTGGATTTACACCTGCATATACCAGGCACAAATGCTCACACCCAAATGGCATGTAAATACTGACTTGTGTGTTATTTTATAATAGTATCTGGGTGCCCTAATATCACTTGGGCATCAAAATGTGTGCAAAATGCTGGGCACTATCTTTTGATATACTAAACTGAATTACTCCCATTGTGTCTCACTGCTGCTGCTCCAGGTACCCAAATAGTTTTCAGAATTTCTGACCAGGGCCATAGCTAGATGACCAATTTTGGGTGGGCTTGACCCCAAGGTGGGTGGACATGGAATTCATCCCCCCCCCCCCAGCCTCCCTCCGGTTTGTTCCTTTCTCCACCCTCCCTGCCCATAAACCCCAAATATTAAATACTTGAGCTGGCGGGGATCCCCAAACCCTGCCAGCTGAAGATTTCCTCCTCCATCTCGAGCAGTCAGCACTCTTCCAAACGGCAGCTGGCAGCACTTGCCTCAAACTGATGCTGCTGCTGGCAGGTCATGCATGCTCAGTGCTTTTGCACGTGCGAAAACTGAGCATGTGCAGAAGGGCCGTCTCGGCGTCGGCTCAAGGCAAGTGCTACTGGCTGACATTTGGAAGAGTTCTGGCTGCCCAAGGAGAGAAAATCTTCAGCTGGCAAGGTTTGGGGATTCCCACCAGCCACAGCAAGAATGTCACAATTTTGGGTGGGCCTGAGTCCCACCCAGGCCCACCTGTGGCTACGCCACTGCCGCTTACCCTGAGCAAGTACTTTGAATTATATTCTAAGGCTTTTGTTTTTTTGTTTTGCAGTCTGCATTTAACCAGGCATACTGAAGGAATGTGTTTTTTTAACACAATAGAATAAAAAATAACAGCACACAGGCAAGAAAAAACAGCTTATATTAAAAAAAAAAAAAGCAAAACACTGCAGCGAGATTAAAAGGCAGGAAAACATGATATATTGCCCACCTATAAATTATCATATACAACACTTAAGGACCTTTGTGCTAAAGTGCATTAAGCAGTTTAGACCAGATTCTATATATCGTGCTAAAAAAAATGCACATAGCACTATTCTGTAAACCTTGCCTTAATTTAGGTGCAGTTTATAGAATATGCGTAGCACCTGTTCCTGCAACTAAAATTTAAGCACAACCATTTACGCCAAATAAAACCTGGTGTAAATGCCCATACCTAACTTAGGTGCAGATCAGGCATATTCTATAACTGCATGATTTTTAGGAATGCCACAATCCGCCCATGCCCCTCCCACACCTCCTTTTGGGATCCACACATTCAAATTTATGTGTACCGCTTTACAGAATACAGTTAAGAAATTGCACTTGTAAATTCTAGTTAGTGCTGATAATTGCTTGTTATTGGCCAATTATCGGCACCGATTGGCTTGTTTAAACAACTAAGTTGCACGTACAAATTGGCTGAGTGCAACTTTAGTCGCCATATATAGAGTCCAGGAGTTGATGTGCAATATTAGTTTGCCCTGTTAGTACATTGCAGTAACTTACTGGGCTGGCATTGCAGCGTGTACTGTTAGGGAAGCTGGGAAGCTGGGTGAAATATGAGTGGAGAATGGGTATAGAGAGCACATTGTAGTTAGTAAATGGTACTTACTTCACACTGTCCGTTGTCCAGTTAGTGCACTTACTGCCCCCTGAAGAGAAGGCATTATGATTCTTTTCAGTAGCAGGGTAAAGAAAATTTCTGTGCAGTAACTACAGAGGTCATGCTGGTCACCCCCAACAGTTAATGTAAAGCCTTTGCACTTACTGTGCTTTAACAGCAATAATTAACAGGTGTTAAGTGCAGAAATTTACCACACTTGAATAAAAGGGTTTCTTAGTGCTGCGTTGCACAGGATCCCACAAAGGTGCTGAGTTTTGGCTTAAGGAGGGAGAGAAGACCACTGTCTTTATCGTGAAAACCCTTGCCAACCACCCAGCGGAACTCTGCTCCATTAGATGTACATACTGTCTTATTCCTCCCATCATATATGATAAAATCTATCAATATAGCACAGTAGATCCCTGATAGCAAATCATGAAGAAAGCCTGTTTTCTATTCGTCGTTCTGGTGACGTTGTCATGAATCATTAAGAACATAAGAGCCATACTGGGTCAGATCAGTGGTCCATCTAGCCCAGTATTCTGTTTCCAACAGTGGCCAATCAAGGTCACAAGTACCTTGTAGAAACCCACATAGTAGCACCATTCCATACTACCAACCCCAGGGCAAGCAATGGCTTCCCTCAGGTCCATCTCAATAACAGACTATGGACTTTTCCTCCGGGAAGTTGTCCAAACCTTTTTTAAACCTAGATACGCTAACCACTGTTACCACATCCTTCAGTACTGAGTTCCAGAGCTTAACTATTCTTTGATTGAAAAAATATTTCCTCCTATTTGTTTTAAAAGTATTTCCATGTAATTTCATAGAGGTTCCCCTGCTCTGCACTTTTTGAAAGAGTGAAAAATTGATTCACTTTTACCTGTTCTACACCACTTAGAATTTTATAGACCTCAATCATAGCCCCCCCCCCCCCCTCAGTCATTTTTCCAAGCTGAAGAGCCCTAACATTTTTATCCTTTCCTCATATGGGAGCAGTTCCATCCCGTTTATCATTTTAGTCACTCTTTTTTTAACCTTTTCTAATTCTACCATATCTTTTTTGAGAGACGGCAGCCAAAATTGAATACAGTACTCAAAGTGAGGTGAGTGAGACAGAGGCATTATAGTGTTCTTGGTATTATTTTGCATTCCTTTTCTAATACTTCCACCACCCAAAATGTCATCTCCCTTAATGTGGCTGGCAGGGATCCCCTAGCCCCGCCAGCCAAAAACTTTCTTCCCTTCAAACAAGCTTACTTCTTGGGCGGCCGCCAGCACTGTCCCCAAGCTGCTGCAAGCCCCTCCACCGTGCGCATGCACAAAATTGAGCATAGGCGGAGGCCGGTGTCTTGCAGCAACGGTTCGGGGACAGTGTTGGCGGCCACACAAGAAGCTCATTTGGCAGGAAGGAGGTCTTCGGCTGGCGGGGCTTGGGGATCCCTGCCAGCACAGGTATATTATTTACTTTGGGAGGAAGGGGGGGGCGGATGTTAAGTTTGGGTTTTGCTTGGGGTGGGGGTGCGGTGGCAGCAGACATGAAATTTTTGGTACACCCACATTGGTCTCAGACTCGACCTAAATTGGCTGTCTGACTACGCTACTGTTTCCCAGCATCCTGTTTGCTTTTTTGGCCACCGCCAACACTGGACAAAAGATTTCAGCGTGTTCTCTACATTGACACTTAGATCATTTTCTTGAGTGCTGACTCCTAAAGTGGACCATAGTATCAGGTAACTATGATTCGGATTATTCTTCCCAATGTGCATCACTTTGCATTTGTCCACAATAAATGTCATCTGCCATTTGGATGCCCTGTCTTCCAGTTTCCTAAGGTCTTCCTGCAATTTTTCACAATCCGCATGTGTTTTGATAAGTTTGAATAGTTTTGTATCATCTGCAAATTTAATCACCTCGCTTATCGTTCCGATTTCCAGATCATTTATAAATATGTTAAATAGCACCAGTCCCAGTACAGATCCTTCTTGCACTGCGCTATTCACCCTCCTCCATTGAGAAAAATGGCCATTTAATCCTACCCTCTGTTTTCTGTCCAGTAACCAATTCCTAATCCACAGAAGGATATTGCAGAACTTTTTCAAAAGCTTTCTGAAAATCTAGATAACACTACATCAGCTGGCTCACCTTTATCCACGTTTATTCACGCCTTCAAAGAAATTAAGCAGATTGGTGTAAATTCAGGCATATAATTTGAGGAGGGTAATCGGTGGCAGAAATGACTGAGGGGAAGAGATGAAAAATACATGGAAAAACTCATTAAAACCATACAGAACACAACAGTAAGAAGGTACTGCTGTACTGCTCGACTGCCTTCACGTTGGTGGGAGTTTTGATTGCCTGGCTCTCTCTCATATTCGGTTAATGTGCAGTACAGGATTGGTGCCCAATTCAGAGGAGAGGGAGCAGCTATATTCAGCAGAGTGCCAACAGTTTAATTGATTCCACAGCAGGATACCAGCTTTTCTGTGTATTTTCCCTGGTGAGATGCTAATTATGAAATCTCTTCTGTGCCGTTGTGGGAGATAATTAATGCTATCCTTTAGTAAATCAAATTCACGTTATTTACAGCCAGAAGTACAGGATATGTGCAGTTTAGATAATATGAGAGTGGTTTGTCTCTTTCTTTGTTATCTGAGGGTGCATGTGTCTGTAGAAAATAAATATAGATGAGCCTGAAATTCAAAATGTCTAAAGGGCCCTTTTATCAAGCTGTTTTAGGACTACCGCACACCTAAGGCAGCTTAACATATCACAGTGGGACGTATTCAGGCCTCCTATGATTACTGCCAAATGTGTGTGTGTTAACGTCACGTTAAAAAAAAAAAAAAAAAACAACTTTACATTTTTTCTGAGCGGGTGTTTGGCTCTAATCAGCGCAGCTACATTACTGCACGCTGTCTGGTTAGCGCACGGAGAGCGCATGAGTGCTTACCATCTACAAAATGAGTGTAATGGCCACGCGCTAATGGCAGCAACGCATGGCGATGAATACAAAAAATACATGAAGGCCATTATTATGGCTGTAGTAAAAATAACCTTGGTGCTCCCTGATACGGGTCTTTCCCCTGCATTAGGGCCACTTTTTACCACAGCTTAGTAAAAGTGCCCCTAAGTGCTTTTTTGATTTATTAAATGGCATTATACACGTACAAATAGATTCAAGAAAGTGCACCAAAAATTAGACATGAAAAAATATGGGTGCTATGATACCAATTCTGTAACAGCAATTGTGCAAGAAATTGCTGCCTTAGAATAGAATGGAAGTTGGCATGAGTGCGCCTGACTTTAGGTCAAAGGCTGGTGTAAATGGTCACGCCTAAGTGGTACTAATCTCTAACTTATGCCTGCAAGTACAAGACCCACCCCTGTGCCCGCCCTATAGAATTTAGGCGCTAATTTATAGACTAGCACCAAATTAGTGCCAATTGGCACCAATTAAAGCCACTTAAGGGCTATCGTATGTAAGGACTATTGGTGCCTAATATAACAAGTTAGGCGTGCAACTGGCACTATTCTATAATTTGCATGCTAGTCGGAAATATGGTCGCACAACTTTATAGAATTTGGCCCATAATGATCTACATAGAGCATTCTGAATAGCATCAGCTGTATATCAATATATTCAATGGCATTTAACTGGGCCGTGCTGAATATTGCCACTAACCGGTAGAGAGATGTTCAGAGGGCGGAGTTGGGGATGAGCCAACAGCCATTTAGGTAATGGCAATATTTAGTGCCGTCACCAGCATAGCTAAGCGATCAAATAGGACTGCATAATACTGGTCCTAACTTTGTTCGCTTAGCTGTGTGGATGCCGGCACTGAGTATGTCCGGCAACTGCGTAGCTTCGGGGTAGCAACCAATGATGTGACTTCACACCCTTCCCCCCCCCCCCCCCCGAGGATAAAATTGTATATATAGTCCTGCTGAATATAAGAATAACTTGAAATGTCTGTATTAGACTTTTCAGATTATTCCTTAAGTGTTCTGTTCAATGGGCCCCTTTTACTAAACCGTGGTAAAAAGTGGCCTGCACTAGTTTTGGCATGTGAAAGTGCCATGCGCTAAGCCACTTTTTTATCACAGCAGGAAAAAGCCCTTTTTTCAATGGGGTATTAAATGGCTGTTCGCTAATATTAAAATTAGCGTGCAGCCATTTACTGCCTGAGCCCTTACCTCCACCTATTTAGTAGATGGTAAGGGCTCATGCACTAACCTGGTGGTAATTGGACAGTACGTGGCAATGGGTGATTACCACCAGGCATTGCCGTACACTGGCCCTTCGCTAGAAAACAGAAAAATATTTTCTGGCATGGGAAATGCCTCACGGCAAACACAAAACTACCATGAGTGTTCCCCATGGTAGTGCTGTTTTGCTGCACAGTAGCCCTACAGCAGCTTAGTAAAGAGGTCCCAATATTTGGTTTATTAATTATTATCAGGAACTGGGTCCCCCACATGAGTGAAACATCATGCCAGTTTCTGCTTTAACATTATTACTGAGAACGTGTAATTTGCTTTACATTTTTGCTAATTTCTCGCAACTCTTTTTATTTACTTTAGAAATGTTTCCCCTTTTGTGTTGGTTAAATAGTTTCCTTTTTATAAGAGCAGTAACTTCCTTTGGGGATGTTCACTTACCCCTTGAAGCCTTCTTAATTTAATGCTCAATTAACCAATTGATTTTTTTTAATGTTAATAACATATCATTTCTGTCATTTGAGGTTTACCAACCTTGTGAGTTAAGTGTATCAGTAAGTGAGCTCTGGCATCTGTCGTCTCTTGCCTAGATTCCAGTGATGCAGCTGCTGACGAGGGTCTTGGAGAAGACTTTCCACCTGTCAGTCGGAAAGCTGTGGAGCAGTTAACCAAAGGATTGATTTTGCACTATTTACCTGATCTTCAGCACTCAAAGCTGGCACTGCAGGAACTGACGTATGCATAGAACATTTTCAGCTTGTTACAGTGGTCACAGGAAGACAGAATAGTTCAGTATTGGTTATATCTACCTGATCAGTTGTCCTTCAAGCCGTAAATTGGAGTCTGCTGAAGTAATATATTTTGCCCAGAATATTTTAGGAATGATATTTGGCTTTAACAGCTATTCTTGCAGTTCATAACAACATTTATATAGACACAGCTCATTACCAGATATGAGAGTTGATAGATGAATGTTCAAGCACCTAGCTCAAGTGTATCATAAATAAAATAAATGAATGAATGAGGGTCCTTGATATACGTGGAGGCATATTTTCAAAGCACATAGGGAGTCTCTTACAAATGTGCGCCAGCGTTTTTAACTCAGCCTAAAAATTAATGTGTGCTAACCGTGTAGACACCCATACACAGCATGCGCTAAAAATGCTAAAGAAGTATTTAATCGTAGTTAATGAACACACATCAAACAGTGACTTGTACAGCAGTAGACAGTCTACTTTTCAAGAACTTCCAGATTTGAGTTTGATTGAGTATGAGCCTAAGCGTACTTATCAGAAAAGCGCATATACCTCAACAACTTTGTCCGGCTTCTGAGCTACGTGTGACTGCTGGATGGGGAACAGCAGACTTGCAACATTTCTATTATGGGCTGGTGGCAGCAGTGATCATTGTGGGTAATAGAGAAGCAGAAATAAGGACCAGTTTTCTAGATTTCAACTACCTGGCTCTCCGCTCTCCCCAGCCTGCAGGCACACGTTGTTGTTAAGGAAAGCAAGGACTTGCCTCTCAGCTTTCAGTGGCACAAGTGTGTCCTGACACACTGGTTGAGAGCCAGTACTCTAGGTCTTCAGATATAGGGGAAGATTCTCTATTTGATGCCAAAGAAATCTGCGCTAAGCGTATTCTATAATCGGTGCCTAGATTTAGGCGCCGATTATAGAATACGCTTAGTTGGTATTTCACCGCCTAAATCTACGCGCATCCATTTACACCAGCAAATATGTGGCGTAAGTCCCAGTGCATAGATTTAGGCACACTGGACCATATTCTATAACTAGGCGCCTAAATTTCAGAACACCCATAACCATGCCCCTTTTTGCCTGTGCGTGTTAGAAGTTAGATGCACATCGTTACAGAATGCTTAGTGAGTTGTGTGCCTAAATTCTAATCTGTGCCAATTAGTGCTTATTATTGCTTAAGTGCTGTTATCAGCACTGATTACCTTGTTAAGCTCATTAAATTGTACACATTGTTATAGAATCCATGCTGATTTCTGCGCAGATCTCTAGGCGCACTATACAGAATCTGGGAGATAGTGGATAACAAAATATTTTAAATAAATGTTTTGCACCTATTTGCCTTTGCTACTTAAGCATCCTGTTATAAAATTACCCCCTAGATTTATCATGGTTACAAGGAATTATTCTGTAGGGTTTGACTTGCTTAATTCTATATATGTAATGTCTTGGTTTTGTGGCTTTTGAATAGGCAGAACCAGCTGGTGTTATTGGAAACTCTGGAACAAGAAATATCTAAATTTAAGGAGTGTAATTCCATCCTGGATATCAATGCCTTGGTAAGTCCGTTCATTCTGTTGCAAATAGATGACAGATTAGCATTGACAGGGATTTCATTTGTTAGATAAATAGTCCAAAATATGGGTATTTGGCTCCTGTCCAATTGTGGCAAATTTGATTGTCACTCCCCGTTCCGTATAGAGTGCGCTACAAAACTCTGTTTGCCTTTTAAAAGCTATCATACTGGTTGCCCCTCTTATCTTGCTAACTTGACCCGCTATATGCCTGGTCAGGCTCACAATGATGTCTGGTAGTTCCATCTTTTCGGCAGTATGACTTTGACTCTGTATACACCAGGATGTTTAGTGTGGTTGGGCCATCCCTTTGGAATGTCCTCCCATTGTGTTTATAGCTTGAGGAATCATTTCAGGTTAAGGCCTATTTATTCCAGGCACTTTTCAGGCCTGAATACGATTTCTGCCTTGCCTTCGCTTGCTTGTTGATTGGGATCGGGGTACTTATTGCTGGTTGAGTTAAGATATTTGAGTGTGTTGTGGTTCTTTTGTTCTAACTTTTGCTTTTATTCTTTTCTTTAATTTTTGTCATTCTCTTCTTAAATTGTTATTTTATTATGATTTGTAAACCGCTCAGGGGGTCATTCCTGTGGGCGGTATATCAAACTTGAAATATACTTGGATAACTACATTCCTCTGCTTTGAACTTGTATGTTTTAAGCAAGAAGCCCGTAAAAGAGGACCAGAAAAATGCACGGATGCCTAAAACTTCATGCAAGTGCCTCCCAAGGAGAGCTGTTGTTGCTGATACAGAGAGTCTGAAAGGAAGGAGGCAAAGAGTCGAATGTGGAGTGGAGGAGAAGCAAAATAAGTGCATACAAATATATGGGACCATCTCTAGGAAAAGGTGACCAAACTCACCAGAAACAAAAAATGAGGTTTTAATGAATCCTGTTTGGGCCAACAATTAGTAATATACGAGTCCAAACCCCATCCTTTTATGTTAAAAAAATAAAAGAGAAGTTCAGACATGTAACTTTTACAGACTGCTTATGGACCCATGACATGAAAATCGGTCATTCTCAATAGTTTGGATCTGCTACATAGTCAACTTTTCCCAGAAATGGTGACACACGCATACACACCAAAAAAAAAGGTGGAAAGGGGATGGGATTTGATATGCCACCTTCCTGTGGTTACAGTCAAAGCGGTTTACATATTATATACAGGCACTTATTTTGTACCTGGGGCAACGGAGGGTTAAGTGACTTGCCCAGAGTCACAGGGAGCTGCAGTGGGAATCGAACCCAGCCATGCAAAACATGTCCCTGATGTCTAAAGCGTTTAGGCTAGTGCCCAGTTTTTCTAAATATTTTTGCACCTGTGCGGTAAGACCAGTATCTTTTGTAAGGGTGATAAGATTAGAATGAAATGGAGTTGACTTGGGAGTAATCTAAGGAAATATTTCTTTAGGGAAAGGGTGGTGGATTCATGGAGTAGCCTCCAGCGGTGGAGATGGAGATAAGGCCAGTGTCTGAATTCAAGAAAGCATGGTACAAACACAGAAGGTCTCTGAGGGAGAGGAAGGGACTGTAAAGCTTAGTTATTGGTGGGATTGGCAGACAGGATAGGCAGCATGGGTTATCTGTTACCTTTATAGGAGTGGCTTGGAGCCAGATTCTATGTAAATAATCAACATGCAGACATACCAGATGCTTGTGCTAAAACGTTTTCAGAATATTGTGCTCCAAGTGGGGGCAGGCGCAAATCGAAGTATTGTCAGTGTACAAGTACTTCAGAAACTGAAATGGCGACCAGAGGTAGTAAAACTAGAGATAAATAAAAAGCTTTCCCTGGCTTCATCTCTAGGAGATGTCAGCTGAGAGTGTCAAGAAGTGCTTCTTGTCGAAATACTCCCTTGCTCATAAGTACATATAAGTAATGCCACACTGGGAAAAGACCAAGGGTCCATCGAGCCCAGCATCCTATCCATGACAGCGGCCAATCCAGGCCAAGGGCACCTGGCAAGCTTCCCAAACGTACTAACATTCTATACATGTTATTCCTGGAATTGTGGATTTTTCCCAAGTCCATTTAGTAGTGGTTTATGGACTTGTCCTTTAGGAAACCGTCTAACCCCTTTTTGAACTCTGCCAAGCTAACCGCCTTCACCATGTTCTCCGGCAACGAATTCCAGAGTTTAATTACCACCGTGGAGAGAGATACCAACTCCAACCTTCCAGTCAAAAGCCAGTTATAAACCTGGTTGCTTGTAAAATGGCGTTCATTTTTATCATAAGTGGAATGCAGGGTTTTTCTTCCTCTGAGATGAGCACTATCTCATTCCCTAGTGTTCTGTGTGAGCAGGCACAAACTTTTCTTTCTTTTACTTGCAGTTTTTGAATTTGATGTCTTTATCCTAGTGCAGCAGGATACCACCAGACAGGTATTCTTGGACTGTGAATATCCTGTCTGTGCTGAAAGTTGAGCAGTTCTCTAGGTGTTGTGGGGTGAGGGTTGCATATTTGTTGGAGTGAGAGTTGTCATTTTCACTGTATGTACTGAAGATTTGTGTAACTTATAAATTGAAAGAGTAACTAATACTTAGCACCTCTGTGGTATAGCATCTAGCACTAGTATTTTTACAGCTAGTATTTGGTATTATTGTGTGTGTGTGTGTGTGTGTATTTATCCTTTGTTCTATCTGGAGGGGTCTTGTGAATTTGTACTGATGGCTGGTTTTTGTATCTTCTCTCCTACCGTTCCCCCCCCCCCCCATTATAATTTGGGGTCTTTCATTTTTGGGGTGCCAAGGGACTTGGGTCCAGATGCACAAAACCTAATGAGCCAGTAACGTGGTTTTTACACTTGTTCTAGCCAGATTAGCAGGCGAGACATGTACAAAAGGGTTCTCTGAGCTCTTTTCATGTCACTGTAGCAGCTAATGAAAGTGGAATACAAAGTTATTATAATTAGCTAATTACTATACAAATTTGCACGCAAAGGGATGCACAGCCGTTTTCCTAGCGATGCACAGAAGCAGCTCCTACCTTTTACTGTGGAAAATTTAATGGGTGGTCAAGAGCTGCCGGTACTCCCTGGTGGCTGGCTGAGGAGAGTTGTCAGAGCTGCAGACATCCTGCTGGGGAAATGTTCTTGATCTCCCACCGCTGCCCCTGCCACACTATGGACTTGACTGCTCGGATTTTCCCCAAGAACCACAGAAGATGTGGCTGCATCCAGTGAACTCCACCTAAACATTATTGATGTCACAGTAAGGGGGGAGGGAAGACATTTAAGGGTTTTTTTTGCAGAGGTTTGTGCCTCGGAGCCCATCCTCCTCCGTGCTTCGTGATCTCTGCTGGACACGGACTCCCTTTGAGCTGTGATTCCCCCCTCCCCTACCTATCATCTTTTCACCATCTCTTGTAAAGTCCTCACTACAGCAGACAAGACCGCAGCTTTTGGGCGGAGATGAGCCAAACCACCAGCATCCGCTACTGCATGGAGATGAACAACTCAATTGAAGGGAATCCCAACAGTGAGTAGTTTAGGTAGCCCTGTTCTGTCCTTATGGTGGATCCCTCATCTGCCAGACCGTGGTTGCAAGACGAGGCTTGTGCTTGCAAAATTTTTTTAAAGGCTACCTCTACTGCTTTCACACACACAGCTTGTCTGCGTGTATGAAAGCCATCTGTAGCATGTGCAGAGCAGCCATGCTTAGCAGTTGGCTGTTCTGCATTCTCAAGTGGACGACTGGCTTCCTCCCTTTCGCATGCAAATGAGCTGGTTTGCAAAGCAGCAACCAGCTCATTTGCATGTGATTCGCTTTGTGAATCCCTCTGTATTTCCAAATCAGTAATTTTTACCAAGGTGGAGATAAAGAGCGATTCTTTACCGGGACCTTTGTGCATCTGAGTCTTGGTCAGGGATAGGTCCTTTCTATAGTTTAGGTGGTGTGGGACATTTGAGGGTAATGTGTGCAGAGGAGATTTTGCATGGGAATACAGGAAAAATAGATCCGGGGCACTTTTGAAGGTTTTTTGTTTCCTATGTTGGAACAAGCAATTTTTCTTTTGTAGTTTTCCGAAGCGAAGTGTTATCACAACAAGCTAGTGAATATTAGGAAAGAGATGCTGATGCTGCATGAAAAGACATCCAAGTTAAAGGTAAGTGGTGTCTGCTTCGTATTTATTTTTGTTTATTTTGAGTTTTGAAATTTTACATTTCCAAATCACAAAATAGGAAATATACAGCAATCAAAATAAGAAACTAGCAACACGTTGCACTTATTTCAGCTTAAAAAAAAAAAGAATAAAAAATAAAAAAAAGCAAATACACAGCCCACATCAAGGGGAAAACATTAGAAAAATAAAAAGAGGAGGAATATTATTTATTTATTACGATTTATTTACCACCTTTTTGAAGGAATTACTCAAGGCGGTGTACAGTAAGAATAGATCAAACATGAGCAATAGGCAATTACAGCAGTAAAAATATTCAAATAAAGTATGGCATAGTATACTACTTACAATGACAATACATAATAGAACATTTTAATTGATAGCGTAATGTATAAGCAAAGGTGGAACATATAGATTGGTAAGAGAGTAAGAAGAGTTAGCAAGTAAGGTGACTGATTAGGAAACCCTTTTATTTTAATGAAGAAATACTGTAAATCTGTTCATGGTAAAGAAGTTTATAACTGCTGCTTGGCCAGTGTGTCTTTTTATAAAGTACTGGCATAAACAGCAGGCTGGTATAAATTTCTATTAAAAAAAAAACCCTCATCCACACTCTCATCACCTCATGCTTCGATTACTGCAACTTGCTTCTTACAGGTCTCCCACTAAACCATCTCTCTCCCCTTTAATCTGTTCAAAATTCTGCTGCATGATTTATTTTTTGCCAGTGTCGCTACACTCTCATTAGCCCTCTCCTCAAGTCACTTCATTGGCTCCCTATCCATTTCCACATACAGTTCAAACTCCTCATATGGACTTAGTGCATTCACTCTGCAGCTCCTCGGTACCTCTCCACTCGTATCTCTCCCTATACTCATCCCTGGGAACTTCGCTCATCATGTAAATCTCAATTATCTGTACTTTTTTCCTCCACTGCCAACTCTAGACTCTGTTCCTTTTATTTCTTTATTTATTTTAGAACATTTATACCCCGCCTTTTGCCACGTAAAGCAGCCCCAAAGCAGCTTACAATGAACTAAAGAAAAACAATTACAATGACAGAAGAGGGCATAAGGGAAGAGATATACAATACTTAAGCAGATAGACTGCAGTTAGGGGAAAGGAAGCAAAGGGAAGAAGTGCCTGCAGTAGACTTCCCAAGTCAGTACATCAAGCTCCACCTATGACTGTATTCAAATCTAGGCTAAAATCTCACCTTTTTGAGACTGCTTTTTAACGCCTAACTCCTATTCACTTGTTCAGTACCCATGTCTGTTTTACTTAAGATGGGAATAATTAGATTATAAGCTCTGTTGAGCAGGGACTGTCTCACTTGAATTTAGTGTACAGTGCTGCGTACATCTAGTAGTGCTATAGAAATTATGATTAATAGTAGTACGTGGATTGTGTAGATAGGCAGGTGGGTTAGCATACTTTATAATCTACATGTGCACTCTGCCCAGAATACACCCCTTCACGCGCATGCCAGCCCAGTATGTTTCATGTCACTTTTTATATTAATTTCTCTCTTCCTAGCTATCATTTTTAGGGCCCTGTTTACTAAGCTGCGCTATAGGCACGTTAGCATCTTTAACGCGCGTTAACTATGTACGTGCGTTAACAGTGTATGCGTCTACAATATCTCTATAGGCGCCTATACGGTTAGCGCGCACGCTACCTACATAAGTACATAAGTATTACCATACTGGGAAAGACCAAAGGTCCATCAAGCCCAGCATCCTGGCAAGATCCCAAAAAAGTACAAAACATTTTATACTGCTTATCCCAGAAATAGTGGATTTTCCCCAAGTCCATTTAATAATGGTCTATGGACTTTTCCTTTAGGAAGACGTCCAAACCTTTTTAAAACTCTGCTAAGCTAACCGCTTTTACCACATTCTCTGGCAATGAATTCCAGAGTTTAATTACACGTTGAGTGAAGAAACATTTTCTCAGATTAGTTTTAAATTTACTACATTGTAGCTTCATCGCATGCCCCCTAGTCCTAGTATTTTTGGAAAGTGTAAACAGACGCTTCACATCTACCCGTTCAACTCCACTCATTATTTTATAGACCTCTAACATATCTCCCCTCAGCTGCTTTTTCTCCAAGCTGAAGAGCCCTAGCCGCTTTAGCCTTTCCCCATAGAGAAGTCGTCCCATCCCCTTTATCATTTTCATCGCCCTTCTCTGCACCTTTTCTAATTCCACTATATCTTTTTTTGAGATGCGGCGACCAGAATTGAACACAATATTCGAGGTGCGGTCGCACCATGGAGCGATACAAAGGCATTATAACATCCTCATTTTTGTTTTCCATTCCTTTCCTAATAATACCTAACATTCTATTTGCTTTCTTAGCTGCAGCAGCACACTGAGCAGGTTTCAACGTATCATCAACGACTAAACCTAGATCCCTTTCTTGGTCCGTGACTCCTAACGTGGAATCTTGTATGACGTACCTATAGTTCGGGTTCATCTTTCCCACATGCATCACTTTGCACTTGCTCACATTAAACGTCATCTGCCATTTAGACGCCCAGTCTCATAAGGTCCTCTTGTAATTTTTCAGAATCCTCCCGTGATTTAACGACTTTGAATAACTTGGTGTCATCAGCATATTTAATTACCTCACTAGTTACTCCCATCTCTAGGTCATTTATAAATATGTTAAAAAGCAGCGGTCCCAGCACAGACCCCTGGGGAACCCCACTATCTACCCTTCTCCATTGAGAATACTGACCATTTAACCCTACTCTCTGTTTTCTATCTTTTAACCAGTTTTTAATCCACAATAGAACACTACCTCCTATCCCATGACTCTCCAATTTC
This sequence comes from Microcaecilia unicolor, assembly GCF_901765095.1. Taxonomy (NCBI): domain Eukaryota; kingdom Metazoa; phylum Chordata; class Amphibia; order Gymnophiona; family Siphonopidae; genus Microcaecilia; species Microcaecilia unicolor. Next base: position 721,732,469 of record NC_044031.1, read on the forward strand.
CTTGGAGTCTTTCATGAGGTACTTTGTCAAACGCCTTCTGAAAATCCAGATACACAATATCAACTGGCTCACCTTTATCCACATGTTTGTTCACCCCTTCAAAGAAATGTAGTAGATTGGTGAGGCAAGATTTCCTTTCACTAAATCCACGTTGACTTTTTTTTTTTGTTTTGTTACATTTGTACCCCGCACTTTCCCACTCATGGCAGGCTCAATGCGGCTTACATGGGGCAATGGAGGGTTAAGTGACTTGCCCAGAGTCACAAGGAGCTGCCTGTGCCTGAAGTGAGAATCGAACTCAGTTCCTCAGGCCCAAAGTCCACCACCCTAACCACTAGGCCACTCCTCCACATCCATGCTTTTGAATATGCTCTGTAATTTTGTTCTTAATAATAGTCTCTACCATTTTGCCCGGCACCGACGTCAGACTCACCGGTGTTTAATTTCCTGGATCTCCTCTGGAAACTTTTTAAAAAATCGGCGTTACATTGGCCACCCTCCAATCTTCCGGTACCACGCTCGATTTTAAGGATAAATTATATATTACTAACAATAGCTCCGCAAGCTCATTTTTCAGTTCTATCAGTACTCTGGGATGAATACCATCTGGTCCAGGAGATTTGCTACTCTTCAGTTTGTAGAACTGCCCCATTACATCCTCCAGGTTTACAGAGAATTCATTAAGTTTCTCCGACTCATCAGCTTCGAATACCATTTCTGGCACCGGTATCCCACCCAAATCTTCCTCGGTGAAGACCGAAGCAAAGAATTCATTTAATCTCTCCGCTATGGCTTTGTCTTCCCTGATTGCCTCTTTTACTCCTTGGTCATCTAGTGGTCCAACCGATTCTTTTGCCGGCTTCCTGCTTTTAATATACCTATAAAAAATTTTACTGTGTGTTTTTGCCTCCAACGCAATCTTTTTTCGAAGTCCCTCTTAGCCTTCCTTATCAGCGCTTTGCATTTGACTTGACATTCCTTATGCTATTTCTTATTTTCAGTCAGTTCCTTCTTCCATTTTCTGAAGGATTTTCTTTTAGCTCTAATAGCTTCCTTCACCTCACTTTTTAACCATGCCGGCTGTCATTTGGTCTTCTGTCCTCCTTTTGTATTCTAATAAGCGGAATATATTTGGCCTGGGCTTCCAGGATGGTGTTTTTGAACAGCATCCACGCCTGATGTAAATCTTTGACCCTCGCAGCTGCTCCTCTAAGTTTTTTTTTTTTTTTCACACAGTTCGTCTCCTTTTTTTTAAAGTTAAACGCTAACATATTTGATTCCCTATGTATACTTCAAAGCTAATATCAAATCCAATCATATTATGATCACTGTTACCAAGCAGCCCCCCCCGCACCAGATCATGTGCTCCACTAAGGACTAGGTCTAGAATTTTTCCTTCTGTCATCGGCTCTTGTACTAGCTGCTCCATAAAGCTGTCCTTGATTTCATCAAGGAATTTTACCTCCCTAGCGTGCCCTGATGTTACATTTACCCAGTCAATATCGGGGTAATTGAAGGCCCTTAATGTGACATTGTAAACTACTCAGTTGATTTGATGGGCAGGATATCAAATGTTTAATAAAGATGCAAAATTCACGTGCGATGCTGCCATGTCATAGACCATTCTTTTAAGCTGGTCAGTATTTTATAAGAACCCACTTGTGTGTGTAAATCAGTGTTTCACACACAAATTGCTGGATTCTATGAACGGTGTGCAGATTTTCACATGCAGAATTGCACACCGTCCTGTGATATGGCTAAGAAGCCAATTAGTACTAATAGAGTGCTGACAATCAAATATCGAGGTTAATTGGCAACAAATTGGGTTTGAGTGTGCATCTTGTATAGGCCCCACAGTTATTCTGTAGAGGTTGCATAAGAGTTACCAAAATATTGAAACCATCGGCTGATTGGCTGTAAATTTGAAATGTTTAAGCATTTGTATACCTGACATAAGGTTTATTCAAATATAATTTCTTTTTTATTGCTGCATTTTGCTGTAGAAAAGAGCGCTCAAGTTACAGCAGAAAAGACAGAAGGAGGACTTGGAGCGAGAGCAGCAACGAGATAAAGAACTGGAGAGAGAGAAACAGTTAACAGCCAAACCAGCCAAAAGGACATAAAATGTGCCAGCATGTCATCTTGTCCATGACTGACTTTTTTTTGGAGTTGGCAGACTCTCTCACCAGAGGTATTAAATGCCAAAAATACCTTCTGCACCGCCTTTCTTGAGAGTGGATCATCCATGACCATTTCAGCCATTCAGAACTCCTCATGTAGCAGACTGTGCCGATACCATCAATGTGGAGACAGTTAAAACAGCTATGCAATTACTTTAGCGGGTCTAATTATCCTCACTTTTAGCAGCTATTTTATTTGCAGGGGGGGGGGGGTTCTTTGCATTTTGATATCTTGTTTTGACAAGATTGGCCTTCTACCGTATGTTGTGTTTCTACAGCCAAAAAAGGTTGAATGAGATTACTATAAAACTCAGTTAAAGCTTTGTTTCTTTCCTTGTAATCCTTTTGATGTGAATACAAAAAAAAACAAACAGAACTACTTGAATTCCCCGTTCCCCGGACATCCTGGAGGGACTGCACTGCATCGAAATAGAGCATATGGCATCAGATATAGATCATAAGACCTGTCCGAGCTGCCTAGGTTCACTGGTGCAGTATCTTATAGCCCAGGTAATCTCTAGTTTTATCCTCACAACTGAAGATCCTCTGCTCGTTTATATGTCTTATCACCGCCAGCCTTCTTTATGTTGTGCATAAATCTGTCCCTCATAACTTAGACTGCACCATTTGTTATTCTTGGAACAGTCTCTGCTTTGTATGCTTGGAAGTGCGGCCTGAAAGGGGAGAGAGAGCGCCCCAGCTAGTGCTTTATCAGTGATTTTTATAGAGGCGTTGCTACCATTTTTGTTCGTGGTACGCTTTTTTAAAAATTATTATTTATGCATTTAAATAATTCCACAAGTATCCATTTGATTAAGAAACACAGGGCAATACAAATAAAATAATATAAATAGTGAATATACTATCTGCCTAATAAAAAAGCAGTTGGGGAACACTGGAAGATGCTGGCCAGGAGTGAGAGGATTAAAAAAAGATTTATTTGTTATATTTGAGGACTCGATTTCAGAAGTGTCAGTCAGAGTTATACTGCTTAATTCCTTTATGATTGAACAAGAGCAAAATGGGATTTTGAGACTGTTTTTAAGAACTTTCAACAACTTTTTTGTGGTCAAAGAGTGTGGTTATAACCTGGAGGATACCTTTTCTCCCATACTCCTTGCCTGGTTGGCTGCGGAGGTGGTGTCGGGGTACTACTGTCATCCTCCTGTAGATTTCAGCCTCAGTCTCACTGCATTTCTTCCTTTGAAGTCCACGCCATCCGACTATTTACTCCTCTACCTCTCTGATTAGCAGTCATTTATCGACCCCCCTGAGAAGTCCCTTTCTTCCTTTCTCACCGACTTTCTCCTGGCTTTCCTTCTTTCTTGAACCTTCATCTCCTTCCCTCATTCTTGGGGATTTTAGCATTCATGCTAATGATCCCTCTGATTCTTATGCTTCTGAGTTTCTCGCTTTAACATCCTCTTTCAATCTTCAACTGTGTTCCACTACCCCTACTCACCAGAATGGCCAGTGTCCTGATGTTATCTTCTCCAACTGCTCACGCTCCAGTTTCTGCGCCTCAGCTCTTCCCCTCTCTGACCAATATGTGATAATTTTCACACTAACACCCTCCCCCACCCCCAGTCCCGTCCAATCTCCACCAATACGTTTAGGAATCTTCAGGCTATTGATTCTTGTATTCTGTCCTCCGTGTTTCAAACCTCTTGTCAACCACTATGTTATTCAAGTCTGTCAATGAGGCTGTCTCTTCTTATAATATCATTCTCTCCTCTGCTCTGGATATTCTCGCTCCTCCAATTTCCTGTTCTGTAAAGTGTACCAAATCCCAGCCTTGGCTGACCTCTAGAATCTGCTGCCTACATTCCGTTGCTGAATCTGTTGAAGCCTTTGGGTGAAGTCCCATGCTCATACTGATACATTCCATATCATCATGCTGATCAATCCATAGACTGGTGGGTTGTGTCCATCTACCAGCAGGTGGAGATAGAGAGCAAAGCTTTTGCCTCCCTATATGTGGTCATGTGCTGCCGGAAACTCCTCAGCATGTTCTCTATCTCAGCAGGTGGTGGTCACACACAGCAGCAGCTCTGGCTAGGTCTCCAAGCCTAATTTTTAGGTTTTGTTGAGTACCTGGGGTTGAGGGCTCTTCTTGAGCAAGTGCAAACCTGGTGGCGCCAGGTCCCTCCTTTTCTCCCCCCTCCCGCTGGCTCCGTTAAAAAAAAAAAATTTTGAACGTCCTTAAGGGCGTTTATTTCGACGTTTATTTAAACGTTTATTGCAGCTACTCACTGGGACACCAGGTCGTTACAGCTCGGAGCGAGAAGCAGGTAATTTTTACCTTTTTATAGCGGGCAGGGGGTTCCCCGATCGATCTCCATGTGGCCTATGGCGTCGGAGGGCGAGGGCGCGAAGAATCGCTCCCCGGACCGCGTGTGCGCTTCTAGCGGGGATGCGGGGGTCTTAAAATCTGATTCGCCCTTGTTTGGAGGCCGGTCAGTGTCCCGGGTCTTCCTCCGGTGCGGCGGTTTTTCCCGCCATAAACGCCCATCCCCCGCTGCTCGCCTCCGCCATCTTGGCCGGCCACTCTGCTCGGACGGCTTCTTCTTGGGCCGCCCTTGAGCTGGGAGAAGTTAATGCCATGGCCGCCCTTGATTTGGGCGATGGCAAAAAAGCGGCTAAAGTTAAGCGCCGTTCTTCCCGCGCGGCTCCTTCGCGGAGTGTCACGCCGGACGCCATTTTGGATGCACAGCATGTTTCTCCCCCACTCTTGCGAGCGCCGGTTGAGGGTGCGTCTAGGGCTGTGGCCCAGGCTGCTGAAGTGCACAGTCTGGGGGGGTTTCTCCCCCGAGTTTATTTTGCTGCTGCATCAGGCCTTCCTTATGCAAAACGCTGCCCCTTCTCCCTTGTCTGATAAAGGGGTTGAGGCCCCCGGAAGTAAACGCCCTCGGGTGGATTCCCAGGCCTTAGAGGACTCTGTTTCCTCTGATGTAGATGAGGGCAGCGTATCTGAGTTCTCCCAACGGTCCTTTGGGGATTCCTTGGAGGAGACGGATTCCCGCTCGGATGGAGCGGATGACCCCTCTGCAGCGCGGATCTTTCGCTCAGAGGATTTGCCCAACCTGTTAGTGCAGGCCATGAGCATTTTGAAGATTTCCTCTCTGGAGGATGTCTCTCCCTCAGCCCCTGTTGGCTCCGCCATTATGCTGGGGACGAAGCGCCCGCCTAGAACCTTCCACGTGCATGATGCCATGCACACCTTAATTTCGGCTCAATGGGATGTCCCGGAAGCGAGCCTCAAAGTGGCTAGGGCTATGTCCCGCCTCTATCCTTTGCTTGAAAGTGAACGGGAGGCCTTTCTTTGGCCTACCGTGGATTCTTTAATCACTGCGGTGACTAAGAAAACGGCATTGCCGGTGGAAGGTGGCACGGCCCTAAAGGACGCCCAAGACAGAAGATTGGAGGCGGCCTTAAGGTCGTCCTTCGAGGCGGCTGCCTTAAGTTTGCAGGCCTCAGTTTGCGGTTCCTATGTGGCCAGGGCGTGCCTGACGATTGTTCAGCGGGCTTCCCCCTCGGATCCTTCCTTGAGGGCTGATTGGCCGGCCCTGGAATTGGGCTTGGCTTATTTGGCAGACTTACTGTATGATGTCTTGAGAGCCTCGGCTAAAGGTATGGCTCAGACAGTCTCTGCGCGGCGGTGGCTTTGGCTGAAACATTGGTCTGCGGACCACGCCTCTAAGTCCCGCCTGGCTAAGTTGCCTTTTAAAGGCAAGCTGCTCTTTGGGGTCGAGCTGGACAAAATTGTGACCGATCTCAGCACGTCTAAGGGCAAGAGGTTACCAGAGGTCAGGGCTCGGGCCAGTGCTCGCCCCGGTATCTCCAGAGGACGGTTTCAGGAAGCCCGTCGGTACTGCCCGGGCAAGTCGGGCTCCTCTGCCCCCTCTTCCTTCAAGAGGAACTTCTCCCCCAAGCAGCATTCCTTTCGCAGAGACCGCCGTCCCGGAGGTGCGCCCTCCGGTCCTCCCCCAGGGTCTCGTACCCAATGACGGGGTCCTGGTCCATGGCCCAGTGCAGATTGGAGGACGCCTGTCCTCGTTTCTGGGCGAGTTGACCAGGGTAACTTCAGACGCTTGGGTGCTGGAAGTCATCAGAGACGGCTACAAGCTAGAGTTCTGCCGACCCTTAAGAGACGGGTTTGTACTCTCTCCCTGCAAGTCTCCGGTCAAAGCTGTGGCAGTGCAGCAGACCTTGGACAATCTGATCCGCCTGGGTGCGGTCGTTCCGGTGCCAGAAAATCAGCTTGGCAAGGGACGTTACTCCATTTACTTTGTGGTACCAAAGAAAGGAGGTTCTGAACGGCCTATCCTCGACCTCAAAGGGGTCAATCGGGCCTTGAAAGTTCGGCACTTTCGCATGGAGACTCTCCGCTCTGTTATAGCGGCAGTGAAGGCAGGGCAGTTCCTGGCATCCTTGGACATCAAGGAAGCGTACTTGCATATTCCCATCTGGCCTCCTCATCAACGCTTTCTGCGTTTTGCAGTCCTGGGCCGACACTTCCAGTTCAGAGCCCTCCCGTTTGGGTTGGCTACTGCTCTGCGGACCTTCTCCAAAGTAATGGTGGTCATCGCGGCCTTCCTGCAAAAGGAAGGAGTACAAGTCCATCCTTATCTGGATGACTGGTTGATCCGAGCCCCCTCTTATGCAGAGTGCGGCAAAGCTGTGGACCGGGTGATTGCTCTTTTGAGCTCCCTGGGGTGGATCATCAACTGGGAGAAAAGCCAGCTGCGCCCAACTCAGTCCCTGGAGTATCTGGGAGTTCGATTCGACACCCAAGTGGGCAGAGTGTTCCTGCCGGACAATCGGATTGGCAAACTTCAGGCTCAGGTGGACCAGTTCCTAGTAGCCTCTCCGCTTCGGGCTTGGGACTATGTGCAGCTGTTGGGCTCTATGATGGCCACGATGGAAGTAGTGCCCTGGGCCAGGGCTCATATTACTACTACTACTACTATTTAGCATTTCTATAGCGCTACAAGTCATACGCAGCGCTGCACAAACATAGAAGAAAGACAGTCCCTGCTCAAAGAGCTTACAATCTAATAGACAAAAAATAAATAAAGTAAGCAAATCAAATCAATTAATGTGAACGGGAAGGAAGAGAGGAGGGTAGGTGGAGTCGAGTGGTTACAAGTGGTTACGAGTCAAAAGCAATGTTAAAGAGGTGGGCTTTCAGTCTAGATTTAAAGGTGGCCAAGGATGGGGCAAGACGTAGGGGCTCAGGAAGTTTATTCCAGGCGTAGGGTGCAGCGAGACAGAAGGCGCGAAGTCTGGAGTTGGCAGTAGTGGAGAAGGGAACAGATAAGAAGGATTTATCCATGGAGCGGAGTGCACGGGAAGGGGTGTAGGGAAGGACAAGTGTGGAGAGATACTGGGGAGCAGCAGAGTGAATACATTTATAGGTTAGTAGAAGAAGTTTGAACAGGATGCGAAAATGGATAGAGAGCCAGTGAAGTGTCTTGAGGAGAGGGGTAGTATGAGTAAAGCGACCCTGGCGGAAGATGAGACGGGCAGCAGAGTTTTGAACCGACTGGAGAGGGGAGAGGTGACTAAGTGGGAGGCCAGCAAGAAGCAGATTGCAGTAGTCTAAACGAGAGGTGACAAGGGTGTGGATGAGACCACTACAACACTCTTTGCTGCAGCGCTGGACTCCGGTGTCGGAGGATTATGCTGTGCGCCTTCCCTTGGACCCAGCAGTGCGCAAGGCGCTGAGCTGGTGGCTGAAGACAGACAAGTTGTCTGCAGGGATGTCTCTTGTGACCCCGGAGTGGATTGTCGTCACGACGGACGCCTCTTTGACGGGCTGGGGGAGCCCACTGCTTGGGAAGAACAGCGCAGGGGCTCTGGTCTCCTGCAGAGGCAAAGTGGTCTATCAACCTCCTGGAACTCAGAGCCATTCGGTTGGCGCTTTTGGAGTTCCTCCCGGTACTGGCGTTGAAGCCAGTACGGGTCCTGTCTGACAATGCCACGGCTGTGGCCTATGTCAACCGCCAGGGAGGTACCAAGAGCGCCCCTCTAGCCAAGGAAGCCATGAATCTATGCCAGTGGGCGGAAGCGAACCTGGAACAGCTGTCAGCGGCCCCACATTGCCGGAGTCATGAATGTCAAGGCGGACTTTCTCAGTCGCCATACCTTGGATCCCGGAGAGTGGCAGTTATCGGCTCAGGCGTTCTTGGACATCACGAAGCGCTGGGGCCAGCCGAGCCTAGATCTGATGGCGTCATCGGCCAATTGCCAAGTGCCGCGCTTTTTCAGCAGAGGACGGGACCCTCGATCTCTGGGAGTAGATGCTCTTCTCCAACAGTGGCCGACACAGGAGCTTCTCTATGTGTTCCCGCCCTGGCCCATGTTGGGCAGGGTACTAGACCGGGTGGCAAAGCATCCGGGCCGAATAATCCTGGTGGGTCCCGACTGGCCCAGACGTCCTTGGTATGCGGACTTGATAAGGCTATCAGTGGACGACCCTCTGCGGCTGCCAGTGGAGCAGGGCCTGTTGCATCAGGGTCCCGTGGTGATGGAGGATCCCTCCCCCTTTGGTCTTAAGGCCTGGCTATTGAGCGGCAGTGTCTGAGGAAGAAGGGCTTCTCAGACAAGGTCATCGCCACTATGCTGAGAGCGAGGAAGCGCTCTACTTCTACTGCTTACGCCAGGGTTTGGCGTACCTTTGCAGCGTGGTGTGAAGCAGGCTCACTTTCTCCCTTCACTGCTCCAATTTCTTCAGTGCTGGCGTTCCTGCAAGAAGGTCTGGAGAAAGGCCTGTCGCTCAGTTCCCTTAAAGTCCAGGTAGCGGCTCTGGCTTGCTTCAGGGGCCGCCTGAAGGGTGCTTCCCTGGCTTCGCAGCCAGATGTGGTACGTTTTCTCAAGGGAGTTAATCACCTGCGCCCTCCTCTGCACTCAGTGGTGCCTGCGTGGAATCTCAACCTGGTGCTAAGAGCCTTGCAGAAGCCGCCTTTTGAACCCTTGTCGAGGGCATCTCTGAAAGACCTGACTTTGAAAGCAGTCTTTTTGGTGGCTATCACTTCAGCCAGAAGAGTTTCCGAGCTCCAGGCGCTCTCATGTCGAGAGCCTTTTCTGCAGTTCACTGAGGCAGGAGTGACTATTCGCACAGTGCCTTCCTTCCTGCCCAAGATTGTTTCTCGCTTCCATGTGAATCAGCAGCTCTGTCTCCCTTCCTTTCGTAGGGAGGACTACCCAGAGGAATACTCTGCTCTCAGATATCTGGATGTGAGACGAGTCATCATCAGATACTTGGAAGTGACCAATGATTTCCGGAAATCGGATCATCTGTTTGTCCTGTTTGCAGGTCCTCGTAAGGGTCTGCAGGCTGCTAAGCCTACAGTGGCAAGATGGGTCAAGGAAGCCATTGCAGCGGCTTATATGGCCGCGGGGAAGGTGCCGCCTATTCAGCTGAAGGCTCACTCCACTAGAGCTCAGGCGGCCTCGATGGCAGAGGCCGGGTCCGTCTCCTTGGAAGAGATATGCAAGGCGGCAACTTGGGCATCGGCCCATACCTTCTCCAGGCATTACCGTTTGACTGTGGCGGCTCGGGCGGAGGCCCGGTTTGGAGCTTCAGTGTTGCGGTCAGGGATTTCTATGTCCCGCCCTGGGTGAGTACTGCTTCGGTACATCCCACCAGTCTATGGATTGATCAGCATGATGATATGGAAGGTAAAATTATGTATCATACCTGATAATTTTCTTTCCATTAATCATAGCTGATCAATCCATAGCCCCTCCCAGTTATCTGTACTGTTTATATTCTGGTTGCATTTCAGGTTCAAGTTTAGTCTTCAGTTCCTGTTCAGGAAGACTTCGTGTTCAAGTTTTTTCAATTGGATTCTTCAAGAGTTGAGACGAGTTTGTGTTACAGTGAGCTGCTGCATTCCTCTCCCCTCCGTTTTACGGGGCTGGATTAAGACATAAATTCTGCCGGCGCTCCCTCCCGCTTCGTGCGGCTGTAGGGCAGCTTTGTACCCCTCCCGCTTCGGCGGTGTTAGGGTCAGTCAGCTCCTCCCGCGGTTGCAGGATAAGCCAGATCCCCCCGCATCGGCGGGGTGGTGTCCCTCCCCCGCTCCGCGGGGCTGAGCTGGACGGATTCCCCTCCCCCACTTGTGTGGGGATGAGCTGGGTTAATTCCCCTCCCCCGTTTCGGCGGTGGTGAGCTGGGCAGAGTGTCCCTTTGTGGGTGTAATTCTCTAAGTGCTGAGTCCTGCGGATGGAGCTTTGATATTGACATACTGAGGAGTTTCCGGCAGCACATGACCACATATAGGAAGGCAAAAGCTTTGCTCTCTATCTCCACCTGCTGGTAGATGGACACAACCCACCAGTCTATGGATTGATCAGCTATGATTAATGGAAAGAAATTTATCAGGTATGATACATAATTTTACCTTTCAGATTCTTGCTGACCTCCTTCTAGTCTGCTCATTCACTTGCCAAACAGGACTACTACATCCACTTGACAAATTCTCTTGGCTCAAACCCTTGACGTCTCTTTGCCACACTGAACTCTCTCCTCAAAGTGCCTTCACCTCCAACCCCCCTTAGACTGGCTGAGTACTTTATGATAAGGTTCACAAGATTAACCTTGAATTTGCAACCAAGTTATCGCCACCTCTCCTTCCCTCAGTCCATTCTCTCAACCCTCCTTCAACCTCTGCTTCCTTTTCTGAAATCACTGAAGAGGAAACTGCACATTTTCGTTCCTCCTCCAAACTAACTACCTATTCCTCTTATCCTATTCACACACATCTACTTAGAAGGGATGACAGTAGGAGAGATAGTGCTATCTGTTAAATCCTCAATCTCACTTTCCACTACAACTGTTTCTGATGCCTTCAAACATGCCTTAGTTACACCACTCCTCAAAAAACCTTCATTGGACCTAACCTGTCCTTCCAACTATTGACCCATCTCCCTCCTCCCTTTCCTATCCAAGATACTGGAGCATGCTGTTCACTGCCATTATGTTGATTTTATTTCATCTAAGCTATTCTGATCCACTTCAATCGGCTTTCGCCCTCATCATTCAATGGAAATGGTTTTCTAAAGTCTCCATGACCTGTTCCTAGCCAGAGCCAAAGGTCCTATTTATCCTAATCCTTCTCGATCGGTCTGCTGCTGTTGGGGCACTGTTGATCACTGCCTACTCCTTGATACGCTGTCCCTCACTTGGATTTCAGGGCTCTGTTCTTTCTGGTTTTCTATCTCTCCCATCTCACATTTGTTTATACTCCTGGTCGGATCCTCCTCTACTTCTATCCCACTGTTGATTGGTGTACCCTCATGAGCTCTGTCTGGGGACCTCTTCTTTCCTCCATTTATCCTTCTTCCCTTGGTATGATCTCATCCCATGATTTTATGCTGAGGACTCCCAGATCTACCTCCACACCAGAAATTTCAGCAGGAATCCAGGCCAAAGTATCAGCCTGCCTGTCTAACATTGCTGTGGATGTCTCACCACCATCTGAAACTAAACATGACTAAGACTGAGCTTCTTATGTTTCCCCCTAAGCCCAACTCTTCTCTTCCCCCATTCTCTGTCTCTGTGGAAAACAATCTCATCCTCCTGTCTCATCAGCTTGTAACCTTGGGGTTATCTTTGACTTCTCTTTTCTGCACATATTCAATAGACTGCTGAAACCTGTCCTTTCTTTATAATATTAACAAAATTCATCCCTTCCTTCTGAGCACACTACCAAAACCTTATCCACACTATTATCACCTCTCACTTAGACTATTACAGCTTACTTCTCACAGGCTCCCCTTCTATCTGTTCAAAATTCTGCTACACGACTTATATTCTGCCAGTGTCGTTATGCTCATATTAGCCCTCTCCTCAAGTCACTTCTTTGGCTCCCTATCTGTTTCCACAAACAGTTCAAACTCCTCTTATTGACTTACAAGTGCGTTAACTCTGCAGTTCCTCAGTACCTCTCCACTCTTATCTCTCCTACACACCTCCACTGCCAACTCCAGATTCTGTTTTATCTTGCTGCACCATATGCCTGGAATAGACTTCCTGAGCCAGTACATCAAGCTCCATCTCTGGCCATCTTCAAATCTGTGCTAAAAGCCCACCTTTTTGATGCTGCTTTTAACCCTATTCACTTGTTCATACCCATGTATGTTTTATTATTCCCACCTTAGTAATTCCCTTATCCGTTGTTTGTCTGTCCTGATTAGATTTGTAAGCTCTTTTGAGCAGGGACTCTCTTCATGTTTAAGTGTACAGCGCTGTGTATCTGTAGTAGTGGTATAGAAATAAGTAGTAGTAGTAGTAATGTGGCCACAAATACTTAGAACAGGAGGAGACGTTTCTTAGACATGAGAGTTGACACTAAAGCATTGGATGATTCATTTCTTCTAGCATATCCTTGCAAATGTATTATTCGTTATTTAGGTGTGAAGTATGTGTTCTTTGAATCGGAACATCTAAAGTCTTTCATTGATCTGAAAAATTTATCTGAAGTAGGGTAACATCATATGGTTAATTGAGAATTGATTTGTGGGGAAATTGGGCTAGGCCATTTGCCTTGAGAAGTTCTGAGAGAAGAGGACATTTTTCTGTTAAGTGAACATTATTTTGCCTTGTTCTTTGGGCACTTAAAGATTGGGGTTTAAAGGAGGAATTGTAGGTTAGTGATAGGCAGAATAAAATATAAAAAAGCAAACTTTATCAACTGATCTCCATACTCTTTTCTCCCTAGTTTTAAAACTTGAATTTTGTACCACAGCATTACCAGATAGCCACTAGCAGGCACTGCAGGACCTAGTTTAGACCTTGTCCCGCCCACCCCTGGCACAGCTCTTCATTTATAGTCAGTTATTGTAATTAGGATAACAAGCAAGGAGTGCTCTTACAGAGTTTTAATACATTTCACTTCTAAGAAGAAAACACTAAAGAAATCACACTAAATACATCACACAATATACCAGATAAGCTAAAGCCATTTTTATATTAGGATAATATCCTTAATACCGTAGCAAGTTTTAAATTATTGAAGAACTCAAAAATTCTAAGATCGAGTCGGCAGTCGGGTGCTGTCCAGGTTTTTGCATTGAGTGTCACATGTATGATTATCTCCCAGTTGGTGAGAGGTTATATGTGTGTGCCCGATGCAAAGAGCTCCTAGCTCTCAGAGAACGGGTCCATTCTTTTGAGGCTAGAGTAGCAGACTTGGTGGAGCTGAGGGAAACAGAGAGGTACATACAGGAGACCTAAAGGGATGTTGTAGAAATGTCCCACCAATGTGACGCCAATTTTTAAAAAGGGTTCTAGGGGTGATCTGGGAAATTATAGACCGGTAAGCCTGATGTTGGTGCTGGGCAAATTGTGGAAACTATTATAATGAATAAAATTACAGAACACATAGACAAACATGGTTTAATGGGACAGTCAGCATGGGTTCAGCTGAGGGAGGTCTTGCCTCACCAATTTGCTTCATTTCTTTGACGGTGTGAATAAACATGGATAAAGGTGAGCTGGTTGATATAGTGCATCTAGATTTTCAGAAAGCTTTTGATAAAGGTCCTCATGAGAGACTCCTGAGAAAAATAAAGAGTCATGGGATAGGAGGCAAGGTTCTGGTGTGGATTAAGAATTGGTTATTGGACAGAAAACAGAAGGTAGGGTTAAATGGTCATTTCTCTCAATGGAGGAGGGTGAACAATGGTGACGTAGGGATCAGTACTGGGACCAGTACTATTTAACATATTTATAAATGATATGAAAATCGGAACGAGTGAGGTGATCAAATTTGCAGATGATACAAAACTATTCAAGGTTGTTAAAACACTTGTTGACTGTGAAATATTGCATGAAGACCCTAGGAAATTGGAAGACTGGGTGTCCAAATGGCAGATGAAATTTAATGTGGACAAATGCAAGTGATGCAAATAAAAAAAAAAAAATCCGAATCATAGTTACCTGATGCTAGGGTCCACTTGGGGGTTAGCGCTCAAGAAAAGATCGGGTGTCATTGTAGATAATACTCTGAAATCGTCTGCTCAGTGTGCGGCGGTTACCAAAAAAAAAGGAAACAGGATGCTGAATAAGACCGAAAACACTATAATGCCCTTGTATCTCCATGGTACATCCAGAACCTTGAGTAGTTCGTTCAGTTCTGGTCGCTGTATCTAAAAAAAAGATATAGCGGAATTAGAAAAGGTTCAAAGAAGAGCAACCAAAATGATAAAGGGGGTGGAATTCCTCTTGTATGAGGAAAGGATAAAGAGGTTAGGGCTGTTCAGCTTGGAAAAGAGACAGCTGAGGGGAGATATGATTGAGTCTACAAAATCCTGAGTGGTGTAGAATGAGTAGAAGTAAATTGAATTTTTACTTGTTCCAAAAGTACAAAGACTAGGGGACACTTTTTAGGAAGTTACATGGAAATACTTTTAAAACAAATAGGAGGAAATATTTTTTTTCAATCAACGAATAGTTAAGCTCTGGAACTCTTTGCGGAGGATGTGGTAACAGCGGTTAGCGTATATGGGTTTAAGAAGTTTTGGACAAATTCCTGGAGGAAAAGTCCATAGTCTGCTATTGAGGCAATCATGGGAAACAACTGCTTGCCCTGGGATTTGTAGTATGGAGTGTTGCCACAATTTGAGTTTCTGCAAGGTACTTGTGACCTGGCTTGGCCAGTGTTTGGAAAACAGGATACTGGGCTAGATGGACCATTGGTCTGACCCAGTATGGCTACTCCTGTTCTTATGTTTAGTATTCTCCTAATTATATATGAAGTCACTCCCTCACTTAGTGGTCTAAGGCAGGGTTAATGCATACAGTTTTTTTTCCTCTTCTAGAAAATAGGGGACAGGACTTGATATAGCACCTATCACAAAACACCTAGCTACCCACCTGGGGTTACCTTGCTCACTTAGAGGGTCTATCCCAGCAAGCTCAAGTCTGCCTATACTGCCGCTTGTGCTCTACACTAGCACCATCCTCCCACCGATTGGGTCTCAAACGCCTCTGGGCCAGTCTTGCACTCTCAAATTATCCCCAATGATTTCTAGGTTACTGGAGGCCATCCCTAGTGGTCCCACAGTTCCCAGAAAGCAGTCATAGACCCAACACACAAACCACCAGGATTCTTAATAAGTCCAGACAAGCAGGGACAATAAACTAAAATGTTTATTGTCTGCACCTTTTCTGTTCATTGTTCTAATTTTTTCAATCAGCAAAACAACAGCAGGCAACTGAAATATGGATCAATTATAACACTAACTAAACATTTGTATACTATCTAAATAGTACCTGGGGCAATCAGGACATATAGCTGCTCACAAGTTATCAAATATAACTGTTCACAGGGCTTCCGCAATGAGATCTCTCTCTCTTCTCCCTGGATGAAACTGGAGGCAAAACCAGAAACTCCTGGGTAACTTCAAACTCCAAGCCAATCTGAGCCCAGAACAACACCATTTGAAAATAGCTGGCCACATCACTTCAGGCAGTTTCTCTTTGTGCTTAAACTAAAGGAGGAATCATTCACTTATCTGCAACAGTTTAAAACATGCACCACCTGCTGGCCAAACTAGAGAAATACATTGCAGGAAAATATCAAAACAATTATCATAGGCTTAAAAACCCACTTTTCTGTCACATCTCCCTCCTCAAGAGAGGACCCCAGACTGTGGCCTCTACAAACTGCTGGTCTGGTCTCAACAGTCCAGCGTCAGGGCAGTTCTGGCTTTTCCTTTCTGGAGAGTCCATCAGCATTGCTATGTTCATTGTCCTTCCAGTGCTTATAACAGAAGTGTTTACCACACTCAGTACATTCTAACAGTTTTAATCCTGTATGCTTCATTTTGTGAATAGTGAGGAGTATTCTGACAGAATCTTTTTCCACACTCAGCACATGTGCATGGTTTTTCTCTTGTGTGGTTTATCTGGTGCTTTGTTAGCTGTGATTTGAAAAGAAAATAAGCAGGTAAGACCCATTTCTCCTTCCTTAGCATTCATCAGACCAGTCCACGATCTGTGGGATGTATCATAGCAGTTCCAAGACGGGTGGCATGTTTCCTATTGTTTTTCTATTTCTACCTTTTGTCTGAAGGTTTACCACAGACTGTACATTTAGGTGGTCTCTCTTCAGTGTCTGATCCCTCTGCTAATGTCTCTGCTAGGAGGTCAGATATGGGTTCGCTATCTTGACACACTTCTGGTAGTCTACACACAGCTAGTACCATGGCTGTGCGATTTGCATGGGCCTTTAATAATTTACATGAAAGGTACGCTGCTTTCGGTCTTGAGAGGTCATAGATATAACATAGTTTGTATTATTCAGACACCTTATGACCTTGTAAGGTCCTGTCCAAGTAGCCTGAAGTTTATTCTGACGTACTGGAACTAAAACAAGTACCTACTGGCACTCACACTTCTCTATTTCAGGTCTTACGATCAAACCAGGTCTTTTGCTTAGTCTGGACTGCCTGCAACTTACCTCTGACAAAGCCCACAAGGTCTCTAATCTCTGCCAAATATTAACTACATATTCATTACAGGAGTGTCAGCGGTGTCAACTTTCCCTTCCCAATGTTCTCTTATTAGGTCAAGGGCCCTCTCACCCTCCAACCATAAAGCAGCTCAAATGGGAAGAACCCTGTAGACTCCTGAGGTACTTTGCTGTATGCAGACAGTAGGTAGGGCAAGTATTTCTCCCAGTCTTGGTCTCCTGTTTCTATGAAAGTCTTTAACATATGCTTTAATGCCTCATTAAATCTCTCCACTAACCCATTAGTTTCAGGGTGATTTGGTGTGGTACATACAGATTTCACTCCACAGTGTGCCCACCAGATTCTGGATCATCTTGGACATAAACTGCCCTTTAGTCAGAGAGTATTCTCGTGGATATCCTACCCAGGAAAATATTTCTAGCAGGACGATGGCAATTTTCTCTGATTCTATTAAGGTAAGACTACCATTTCAGGATATCTGGTAGCACAGTCCACCACTGTCAAAATATATCTTTTCCCAGTCTAGCTAGGGACAGCTAGAGACCCCACTAAATCCACAGCTATTCTCTCAAAGGGCTCACTAATAATAGGTAAAATTTCAGGGAAGCTCGGTGGTGATCTTGGGTACCCACTCTTTGGCAAGCATCACAAGTTCGGCAATAGCTACGGCTCAAGATCCTGGCCAGTAGAAGTTCAATGCCAAGCTAGTGAATGCACGTCACCTCCTGATGTCTTCTAGTGGAATGTTGTGTGCTTCTGTAGAAGTTGTTCTCTGTATGCCCTGGGCACTGTAAGCTGCTTGCCTACTGTCCAGGGCCTATTAGGATCAACAGGATCAGTCAAGCCCCCTTTGCATAGATATGAAGTTAGTCACTTCTGGAAACTGTAGAGCCTCCTTCTGTCACTTGGTCAGCTGGTTCCACCTGTGTCATTTGGAGGGGCTGGTTTATAGGAACTCACTGTGTTCTGATGTTTTCACCTTGTAAAGGGCCACCAAATCAGACATTATGAGTAACAATCAGGCTTACTATTTATAAGTACAGTTTTTAAAAATCATTAATTAGGTTGAGACCTGGAAGCATCAACATTTTTTTTTTTCCTGTACCTACATCAAAAAAAAAGATGACATGTGGGAACTTGCTCCTTTTGCTTCATGGAATGCAGTGGTATATTTAAAAAATGCACTTGCCTTTTTTTTAATACTAATATTTCACAGAGAAGGAATGGAATAATGAGGGAAGGGTTTCCTTCCTGCAGAACAGTGCAGAGTCAGTCTAACTGTGCCAACATTGTCCAGTACAGCACACTTATTAGCTGCCAAGTTCATACAACATTAATTATGTTCAGTGGAAGATAAATCGGTTGGCTGTGGCTGCTTGCTATGTGAATATTCAATCACTTTCATTATTGCTTCCAAGTATTACATATTAAGGGCATTTGTTTTAATTTATCCAGTCCTTACATGCACATGGTTTTGCTTTTAAACCCAAAGGTTTCCTATGATAGCATTGTGCTTATTTGAATTAGTTTTTCTGTACAAGTTTTGCTTGATTTATCTGTATTTGAAATAAAAATTGTTAAACACATCTTGTCAAGCGGGGGGGGGGGGGGGGGGGGGCTAGGTGGGGGGCTAGGTGGGCAGGGTTGGGGCTACCCAAACTGGTCTTCACAGGGCTCCACAATTGCTAAAACTGACACCCTGCATTTGAAAACTGTTTTCTCATCTAGCTTATCTTGCTGCACAGGTATGTAATGTCCTTCCCAATCAAATTGAACCATTATAAAATATGGTCTTTTTTTTAGAAAACAACTGAAGGATTTTCTTTTAACAAATTTTTAACTTACATTTTATCTGATTAAATTGTTTGGTTTTTCTCCAGAGATTGGTCTTTATCTTGTAATCCGCATTGAACTTCAGTGTCTTTTGCGGACTATAAGAGAATGTTGGTATTGGAGTGCTGTGTGTGTGGGGGGGGGGGGGGGGGGGGGTTCATTCAATCAAAAAATTGAATATGAAGGTTGTAAGATAATGGGATGTCAGACATTAACATGCCTGAATTTTCCAGATCGGGTGGTGCACACAAGGGCCAGGTCCTCACTGTCTCAAAATGTCAAGTAACACTACAGTTACCTTTTCCTTAACTTATGCTTTCCAGAGTCTTCTCATTTCTTTAACCAGCAAGGATGTGCTGTTGATTCAGTGGCACAGCAAAATCTGCAGCAGTTAAATTTATACAGTAGTAGCTAGTGGTGAGAAAACATTAAGAAGGTAAATCAGGCCTTCTGTGAAATAGGGAAAACTACACTTGAACCTGATGGAAGGTTTTTTTTTTTTAATTAAATTCATTTTATTTCAGTGCTATATAACAAAACAAGGCAAATAGCTTCAAGTGTTATAATCACAATACAGGAAAGACTTTGTTCCAATAAAATTATTTCAAACACATCTTTCTCTTTATTTTCCTTAACAACTTTTCTCAGCCAAAGGGTAATCTATGAGAGGAAAAGCTATAACTGTGTGTATTTTGCTAACCATTCCCAAATTTTCCCACAATTTTAAGCCTTCATTCTTCCACTTCCCTGAGAGGAAAAGTGGGTTTGTTGCAGGGAAAAGTGATTTTATTTCTTTGAAATTCCAGTTTTCCATAATATTTTATTAGCTTTTGGGCCTTTACATGGTGCTGATAGGGGACAGAAATCTGGGTGAATCTCTCCATAAGGGCAGTTAATAAATCCCCCCTGAATGTAATCCATCCTCACCGTCCCTGCAAGAATTTAATGGTACCTAAAATAAATAAAATTCTGGTTGGCTCTCTGTTTCTCTCTGTCTTTGGGTTTGTGCTGTGCAGTCAAGAAAGGAATGTTGGAAGTTGGAACAGTCTGGTTTGCCCATGTAAAACTCATCTCTGATTTGCTGGCACTGTGTGCTGAGAGGTTGCCACATGCACATGCCAGTAGGTCAGGTGACCACTGATGCTCGTGCCTATGTCAGAGCTGAGGTGCATCAGCCTGGGAGCAGAGAGGATTAATGGAAGACTTTCTGTATCTGCGCGTTTATGTTTATTCCATATTTGATATACTGCCTTGCTGTAGATACAAAGCGGTTACATATACTAGTTAAAGCAATGAGGAGGAGGAGAGGTAGCACTCAAAAAACTTGGTAGGTGAGAGGCTGGCGCAGGTGCAGTTTGCACTTCCATGGGAACCCCACAGGAACTGCTTCCATCCCCACGGGAAGGTCTCTAATTACATTTCTAAGATTAATGTTTTTTCAGAGTCTTGTGCTCTGTTTTCCACTAGAGGACGCACACTCTTCTAGGTGAAGCGTGAATGTGATGCTCTTGTTACCTTGAACTGTGGTCTCTGATCAATGTTTACTGTGTGAACCTGGAAGATTAATAAAAAGGATCCTTTGCAGCTTGGGAGATGTTTGTCATCCTGTGGAAGAAAAGAGTAGGGGCACTGGACAGCCTTTGAGAGAAAAGTGTACCTGAATGTAACTCACCTTGAGCTACTACTGAAAAAGGTGTGTGAGCAAATCCAAAATAAAAAAGGGAGTAGGTGAAGGACAGGTCTCGAGAGAGGGATTGCAATTATAAAACACATGTTCAGTAACAAAAACCATGGACTTGTTAACCAGTCTTTTAGTGCATTTCAGTGTGAAAACCACTTTTACAGTGCTTCAGTCCATTCACCCAGGGACACAATAACCTTTATGAACTTGGACCGATGCAGTTTAGACTTCAGGTAATGGCCAAGTCTAGTCCTAGAATTTCTCTTATTGAAATTCACAAAGATCAGATTAGTGACTGTGATAAAATATAGAAAGTTTTGCCAGAGGCATGATATTAACACTTCCTTTCCTGCATTGTGTTAAAGACAAAAATGAAGGGCGGTGAACCCTATGCACGATTCAGACTACATAAGTACATAAGTAATGCCATACTGGGAAAAGATCAAGGGTCCATCGAGCCCAGCATCTTGTCCACGACAGCGGCCAATCCAGGCCAAGGGCACCTGGCAAGCTTCCCAAACGTACAAACATTCTATACATGTTATTCCTGGGATTTTGGATTTTTCCAAGTCCGTTTAGTAGCGGTTTATGGACTTGTCCTTTAGGAAACCGTCCAACCCCTTTTTAAACTCTGCTAAGCTAACCGCCTTCACCTGTTTAGGTTGAGCTACTTTTAAAGGTGATAAAAGACATTCTTAAACACTAGCTCTTAATAACCCCTAGTGATGGACATGGGGTGTCTAATCTATGCATTGTTCAGTCCAGGCATGTAACCACTGTTAAAAATTGTTAGAAGATATCAGAAGCAAATCCTTTCTACAGATAAAATTATATGTTTTGAGATGAGTGGTGTACAAATCAGGGTTAAAATATGATATGAAGATATGATGCTGGGTCTTGCTGTTTGCCTATTTTCTGAAAGATTAGCACTGAGCACTGCTCCCTGTACTCTACTTTTGTCTCAGAGTCCGGGCATAGCCAGACACCCAGTTTTGGGTGAGCCTGAGCCCAAAGTGGAAGAGCATGACAACCAACCCCCCAGCAACCGGGTGTGTCTCAGCTCTCTCGTTGTCAAAGCCTTCATTTCTTTGCCGCCAGTGAGCAGAAACTTACCTGCTGCACATGCCGGCCCCAAGCCTCTCTGACCTGGTACTGCCTATGCAGAAACAGGAAGTTGAGTCAGAGCGAAGGCTTGGAGCTGGAGCGAGCAGCAGGTATACGTTGCTGCTGGCAAAGAAATAAAAGTCTTTCAAAGGTACCGGGGGGGGGGGGGGGGGGGTAGATGGAGTTCAGACACTGCATCTTGTGCAGGGGAGGGAGAGATACAGGGAGTCTTCAGTGGTGGGGCTTGGGGAACCCTGACACCCACATCAAAGATGCATCATTGCTGGGTGGGCCTTTACCCACTTGTGGCTATGCCCTGCACAGTGTGTCAAGTTGGAACAGGACTAAGCTCTGGATGGTTTCCTTTAAATCTGGCTTCCTAAAGCTGGTCATCGAGGGCTATAACCACTATTCTATGATCCACAATGAATATGCATGTGATATTTGTATACTCTGCCTCCATACCTGCAAATACATTGCATGCATATTCATTGTGGAAATCCTGAAAACCAAACTGGGTTGTGGATCTCTAGGACTGGAGTTGGAGATCCTCTTGTAAATACATTGATTGGTTCGATTCTATAAAATGAATTTTCCAAACTGTCAGCTGTCTATATTGTTTTGGATTTTTAAATCATCTTTATTGGTTCAATGCAAGTACATTCAACATTCATAACATCATACACCTCAGAACCATAAATTTCCATAAAGAAGAATTTCATAAACCCACCAACCGAACTCCCACCAAAACCTACCCCCTTTGAATATAGTTCTGTGTGAGATTTAATTACATAGTTAATCAGGCATTGAGTAAACGGCTTCTGGCCAACGGTGTTAAACTAGTCCAAAAGGGCTCCCAAGTCCGAGTAAAACGTCTGATACTAGTGAGTCCATGTCCCGTGCTCCACAGCGCTCCAGTGAGGCCTGCTGGATCATCAAGATCTCCATTGTGCTAGTGTGGGTGAGTATGCAGACAGCTATCGTTTGAAGATACATTTCTTACCCAGTAATGTTGCCTGTTTCAAAAAAATCAGTGTACCCCTTAGGCACTGGGCAGGAACAATTAAACTGATCAAAAAGCGTAAGAACTGCAGGTTGCCATTTCCAGTGCCATAACGTGGAAACCTGATTTGCCACTTGCTGCCAAAAAGGTTGCACTATGGGACATCCCAAAACAGATGTCCCAGGGTCGCAGAGCTCTGTGTACATTGGAGCATGTGTCATCTGTTTGCAGAGTAGCTAGAAAGGCGCAATGCATGGAAATGTACATCCTTAGGAGAAATTTATATGAAGTTCCCTATGTAAAGTGTCACCTGTCTGGCTTCTGCATTGGAGAACACAGCGTTTTTAAACCACTCACTCAGCTGAATACCCAAATCTGTGTTCCACTTATTCATAATGCATATTCCAGCTCAGACATACGTTCTGTAACTCTTTGTGATAAACATTTAAGAGGAACCAGATTTGGCATCCAGCTAATAGGCCTCTAATTTCTCATGTGAGAACAAGG